>NC_084641.1:36932032-37232032 GCF_019802595.1 Syngnathoides biaculeatus
AATGAGAAGAATTGTCCAAGAGCCAAGGACAAACTATGGGGAGCTTTAAGAAGACGGTGAATTGGCAAGTATTGTTGTCACAAGAAAACAGTGAGTAATAAACTCTGCCGCTATGGCCTGGATACATGTACCCCATACAAGATGCACATTGCTGAAAATAAAGCATGTCAAAGCTTGTTTAAAGTTTGCTGAACAACATTTAGAGAAGACAGTTAAATATCAGAAGAATATAGTCTGGTCAGAGTGAAATGAACATTTTGGATGCCACAATACATGGAAAGTTTCAAGGAGAAATGGAACTGCGTAACACTCTAAAAACACCATACCAATACAAAAGTTTGGAGATGCGAAGATGATGTTGTAGGGCTTCGTTCCAACAAATGGTATTGGTAAACTGAACATTTGTCTCAAGCAGGGCCAAGGAGGACCCAAATGCAAAACTCTAAGGGAAGGATGTGGTTGAGATGGAGGTTTAATACCAGGCTGAGGTCTAACACCAATGAGGCACAGGTGAGGAAGCTGCTCCCAGAAGCAGACGTCCGTGATACACTTTCACGCCCCTGAGAACATTATTGAATGGACAAATGTACCAAGACTTTCCTGACAAAAATCTGCTGTCATGAGGATGATGAAAATGAAAGAAGGGTGCAGATTTCAGCAGGATAATGGTCCAAATCCATACTGCCAAGGAAACTCTCAATTGGTTTCAAAGAAAAAAATAAAGCTGCTGAAATGGCCCAGCCAATCACCTGCCTTGAATCCAATCGAAAAGCTCAGGAAAGAACTGAAACTCAAGGTCTATAAAATAAATCCACGGAACCTTCAAGATGTGAAGACTGCTCGTCTCAATGAATGGGCCAAATCACACTCAAGCAATGTATGGGCTACTTTCTCCATAAAGACGCATGTTGAAGCTGTCATTGGAAACAAAGGATTTTGTACAAAGTACAGTATTGAAAACAATACTATTTGGTGTGTTCAAAACTTGTTTTTTCTGTCATTTCACATTGTTACACACAATTAATGATCTTATTTGTTATTCTTTTTTGTACTTAGGGATTACTTGGGTTGTTCCCAGCTTTTATTGAAATTGTCCCGTCAATAGGACCTTTGGAAGTACAATATATTTTGTAAAAAAAATTATAATGTGTTAAATACTTATTTCTGTATTTGTACTCCTTCGTACAAATTAGTACATTCCTAAACCCAAAATATTGTAGAATTTGTTGTTGAACCCATGGTAATTTTATTGTAATAAAGTCTGTCTGCAACGCATCCATAATGGATCTGTGACCGATGTCTGGGTGCTAAGCTACCAGCCGAGAATCACTGAACTTAACATTGCTGGTGTCGAAGCACAAAAAGGCCTTGGCCCTTTTGAAGTACTGTCTGAACAAAACATTTTACACAGGCCACCAATCTTTGAGAAAGCCATGAACAAGTACCAAGTCAAGGATAAAACTGCATAGTATATACACACTGTTAAAATTACACTCAACAATTATTCAAAGCTAAAAAGGAAATTAGGAATAGTTTTATTTTACACCATACAAATGAAAAATACATGTTTATTTTGTTCATTTTGCATCGAGAGCACACAGTAGAACTTGTTTTCATTTGCAGGACATGTTTGCTGCACAGGTTTTGCCCCTTGGGCCAAAATCATTCCAGTCAAGCAAAATAAGCAATTTTGCAGCATGTTTTTGGGAGATTACACCGACATGCAGTGAAGTACCGCTTTGCAGATGAATTCGGCCCACAGATAGCAAGTGAAGAATGTGGTTGTGTTTGTTTAAACATTCATGAGTCAGCTGCATCACTTTATCAGATCGCGTCATTATAGCAACATAGCTCAGGGTATTGGGTGCACGAGCAACCGTTTCTGTGACAAACCTTAAACATTGTAATTGTTTACCTGATGCAGTGGAGATAGAGAACAAGGTGAACGAGGGTGACTACCATATATAATCTCCCAAGTTTAAAAGAAAAGATTATTTGATTGGGACAATTGCTTGTCATCAACTGGTGACAGTATCGCTATGCCACCACCATTATGTGAATCTGTCACAGAGCTTCACTCCACAAATCTAGCTGTGGAGTGACGTTTAGAGCCAAAACACAACACTCCCACACGAGCCTCATTCATGAACAAAGCGATCATTCACTTGCTCATATTTAAATTAGATGTCTAGATATGTTAGTTTTCCAAAAGCAAAGATTTTTTTTTTGGTCATATAAGGCTTTATCCTCGATCAGAATGATAAAGCCCCAACATAAAGTCTAAATGGATACTATCTGAAGGGGTTAACTGTTCAGTTAAGCCTCCCTAGATTGGCAAGTGGGGAAAAACATACCCAAACAACAAGTATGAAACTCCACATTAGTTATGCAGGGATATAGAGTACCTAACGACTATTTAAATCAAGCATAAAAAGCTCAGTGGCAGGGTTGGCCAACTGGCGGCTCTCCAGCCGCATGCAGCTGTCCTGAAGGCACGAAAGCATATTGAATTTCGGTTTATGTGCGTGTGCGTATGCATGCACGTGCGCTTTGCTTGGGTTCATTACATTAGTTGTGAGCGTTGATTGTGATTATTATGGTATTTGCATGCACGCTTTGCTTGAGTTTACCACCATTGCTACAGGTATTGTAGAACAACCTTAGTATGTGTGTATGTTGTGCGTCGCTGTGTGAGTGAGACGGGACTGCTCAGGGGAATAGTGAGAAGGAAAAAAAAGCGCAATGGCAACTGTGGGAGAGTGGCTTTACTGTCCCCGCCACCCAGCTCAGTGGTGCAGAGAGAGAAGGAAGAGTTAACCCCAAGCAGAACGACCACGACATAGAGAAGGCGTCTGACCTGCGTCTCCCAACCACGATCACATAACCCCAGCAGGAAAGGTTTGCGCAGTATTTTCACAAAACTGGCTTTCGCATGGCGGGACAGTGGCACAACTAGAAAGTGTTGGCCTCACAGTTCTGAGATCCTGGGTTCAATTACGGACCCGCATGTGTGGAGTTTTCATGTTTTCCCCGTGGCTGCGTGGGTTTTCTCCCGGCACTCCAGTTTCCTCCCACATCCCAAAAACATCCAACATTAATTGGACACTCTAGGCCCATAGGGGTGATTGTGAGTGCGGCTGTTTGTCTTGATGTGCCCTGCAATTGGATGGTAAACAGTTGAGGGTTTCCCTGCCTCTTGCCCGTAAACAGCTGGGATAGGCTCCAGCACTCTCTGCGACCGTTGCGAGGATAAACGGTTAAGAAAATGGATGGATGGATGGCTTTTGCATTGAATGAAAATAGCTCGAAGTTTCCCATTTGGATAGTGTTCTTTGGAGAAAAGAATTTGTCGATTTCGCTCTCAAAATACAAGGGAAAATGCACAATTCGATGAAAAATAATTGAAGAACACAGGACGCGTTTGTCATCTTCAGTATCAAAGTTGAAGAGCCTCACAAAGTCTCCATCACACAGCATTTCAGTCTCTCTGTTACTCTCAAGGTCATTTTCATCTCAACTTGCCGCTCCACTTGTGCTGTTCTCACATAGCAGTCCAGCCTTTTAATCCACTGGTCAAATCAATTTCTTTCACACTGCTAAACGCGTTCAAAATCCAGTGGAAGACTTCTTTCCTAATCGGGTGCATGGTGATTAAGAGAAATTTTACAGGTAGTTTGGAACACTGCACCAGGCAAAAAAAATCAAAGCATGAAGAGAGCCCAACTCTAAAACTTGCAAACTGGAATGTATGGACAATGCTGACTGGGATTTCTGACAACCTTACAGGACGTCAGCAACTCAGGGAAAACAGCTGTCATCAATGATGAGCTTAAAAGGTTGAACGTTGACATCTCCACACTCCAGGAAACATAGCTAGGCAGCAACGGCTCAGAGTGACTCCTCACCCTCTACCTGAACACAACTACAGGCCGTCACCCGCATCAGCACGTACGCCCCAATGCATTTCTCATCATCCGTTTTCAAGTACAAGTTTTACAGGAATCTCTAAGCCACTATCATGAGTATCCCCAGCAAGGAACAACCGGTCCTACTGGGTGAATTCAATGCCAGAAGGCATGCAGATCGCATCTCTTGGCTCTCCTGCCTTGGACAGTTTGGTGTGGATAGGATGAACGAGAACTGCCAATGACCAGGGCAAGACTGCTGTCATGACTACCATCATTGCAGCCAAGCATGACACGCTCATGGATGACAAGTATTCACCTGCCAGAAATAATGTCAAACAAACTTTTACCACCAATGAGTACTGGACAATGCTGAGTGAAGCCATTCAGACAGAAGCAATAACAGAGAATATCTGAGGACTGTATGATGGCATCAAGAAGTCCCTGGGACTTGCACAACAAGACAGCCACCATTAAGTCCTCCACTGGGGATGTCATCATAGACAGAGGGCAGCAAATGGAGAGATGGATGGAACACTACACGGACCTCTACTCCATGCAGAATGCTGTTGCACCTGCAGCCCTTAAGACCATTGAATGCCTGTCTGTTATAGATTAACTCGATGCAGAGCCCACCATGGAGAAGCCGAGCAAGGCCATTGACAGCTTGGCTCCTGGCAAAGCCCCGGGCACTGACAGGATTCTCCCGACCTGGTCACACTGTAAGACCACCTTAGAGGTCAAAGTCAATTTGGAGTTTTTTCTACTTGTGTTCTGCTTTCCAAAACTCGGATTTAGAGAGCTTGACCATCATTGTGCTCCTTCACGGTGTTCTACATTACCTCAGGATGATCTTGGTTTTTACAGGAGTGACAGCAATCATGATAATTGGAATTTTCAAGGTGAAACTGTCCAAAAGTTCATCAACTGTCTCAGCATTCACAGTCTGTGCTACGGTCACCCTCTTCAGAAACTAAGTGGCAGTATTGTCATTTATGTACCTTTTCCGAATAGAAATAGAGGTTGTTTGAAATTTTGGGAGAATCTGTAATTCAAAAATAAACAAAATTGGTCAGAAATAGCCATATCCTTAAAGGGGAATTCCACTGGTTTGCATTAACAATGTATCCAAGAGGTCATGTAATATGTACTCCATTTTGACAATGTGATGTTAAATCCTCTCATTTATTTGTGTTTTGAGAAGATTTTTATCAACAATTAATTTTCAGGGGCGCTGGCATTTTTGTGAGTCACATGAACTACGTGCGCGGATGTGACGTGTTATGTGCGGTTCCAAATGGTCGATTACATGGGACACCATGATGCGCAGCGCTGATTTCTCGGATTTATCCTCATCTGATGAAGAAATAGGAGTATCGGTTGATCGAGAAGACGGAGGAATGTGTCCATACACGTCCGTGAGCAGCACAGCTGTGAGCTTGGTTCCCGAGCCCCGATAGCTCACTCGCACGGCTCGGGGAGCAAGTTCATGGCTCCCCCGAGCCCTGGAGCTCGCTCGCATGGCCTGGGGAGTGAGCCCCCGGCTGCCCCCAGCCCTGGAGCTGTGCCACTCACGGCTGTGTATGGAAGTATTCCTCCGTCTTCCTGATCAACCGAGTGGCCGAGCCGCTCACGGACGTGTATGGAAGTATTGCTCCATCGCCCCGATCAACTGATACTGATAATTCTTCATCAGATGAGGATAAATTTGAGAAATCAGCGCTGGGCATCATGGTGTCCCATGTAATCGAATGTTTGGAACCCCGCGTAACATGTCACATCCGCGCACGTAGTCCATATGACTCGCGAAAATGGCAGCGCCCCTGAAAATTTGTAAATGTTGATAAAAATCTTCTCAAAACACGAATAAATGAGAGAGGATTTAGCATCACATTGTCACAATAGAGTACATATTACACGACCTATTGGATACATTGTTAATGCAAACCAGTGGTGAAGGACGAGATGGACGAAGCCTTCTTACATAAAACGTGGGGTGGACCTTCATCGATCTGGGGAGTTTCAACAAAGCAGCGACAGGGTTAATGATTTTATCGATAGGAAATGGACCCACGAACCTGGGAGCTAGCTTGCGTTACTCCGTCAGCAGTGGAAGATCCTTCGTAGACAATCACGGCGCCATATTCCACCCATCCGAGTTGTTGGCTCCACATGCTGTGATCGTTCGATGCCAGACAGCGTAGACCGGTCTCCAGGTCCTGGTTTATTCTCTGTCTGGCCGTTGTAGTCCGGGTGATGGCCTGAGGAAAGGCTTACTTTTGCCCCGATTAGGGTGCAGAACTCCTTCCAGAATTGGGATATAAATTGCAGTCCTCTGTCCGATGCTATGTCCACTGGCAGGCCGTGGTAGCGAACGACCTTGTCCAGTAGTAGCTAAGCTGTCTGCTTAGCGGACGGATCTTCGGAGCTGGCAGAAAGTAGACCATTTTAGAAAAGCAGTCAATGACTGAAATTACCACTGTGTTTCCTTGGGAGCAGGGTAGACCTGTGACGAAGTCCAGGGAGATGTGTGACCAGGGAGGAGAGGGAATTGGTAATGGCCGTAACTCACCCAGAGGTCGCAGGCGAGAGGTTTTATTGGCCATACTGACCGGACACACGTTGAAGTACTCCCTTACGTCCTACCCCAGGTTTGGCCACCAAAACCGTTGCTCCACGACTGAGCAGGTCTTCGCCATGTCCGGGTGCCAGACGGTCTTGTTAGTGTGAGCCCAATCAATGATGTCCCCTCATAGTGAAGGAACAACGAACAGTCGACCGGGAGGGCATTTGGCTGGACCCGGAGAATCCCTCAAGGCCTCCTTTACTCGTGTCTCGATCTCCCAGGTGAACCCGGACACGAAGCAGGCCTCCGGAAGAATCGGGACACTCACGGGCTCCGTTCGCTCCCCTTCGTGGATACGAGTTAGTGCGGCTGGCTTGCCATTCTTTGAACCTGGACAGAAGGACAGAGTGAAACGAAAACAAGTGAAAAAGAGTGCCTACCTGGCTTGGCCAGCATTCAGTCTCTTGGCGGTCCTCAAATTCTCCAGGTTCTTGTGGTCCGTAAGAACCACAAATGGCAGTTGTGATCCCTCAAGCCAGTGTCTCCATTCCTCCAGCGCTGTCTTGACAGCCAGTAGTATGTGATCGCCCACATCGTAATTTCGCTCGGCCGGAGCCAGTCTCTTAGACAGAAAGACGGACAGGTGAATTCTTCCATCTTTACAGCAACTCTGGGAGAGTACTGCTCCCATTCCTGAGTCTGATGTGTCCACTTCTACCACAAACTGCCTCTCTGGATCTGGCATGATGAGTATTGGAGATGTGGTAAAACTAGACTTGAGTCTATTGAAGGCCTCCTTACAGGTCCCATCCCACTCGAATAAGTTGCGGACTGAAGTGAGGGCGTGCAGGGGGGCAACAATGGAGCTGAAGTTCTTGATGAACTTGCGGTAAAAGTTGGAGAAATTGATGAAACTCTGCACCTCCCTACGATTGGCGGGAGTGGGCCATTGGAGAACCACGCGATCTTATTGGGATCCATTCAAATCTGTCCCTCGGCCAAGATGAAACCCAAGAGAGAGACGGAAAATCGGTGGAACTCGCACTTCTTCATCTTGACATACAGCTGATGTTGTGGCAATTGCTGTAACATCTGCCTGATGTGTTCAATGTGGGATGCTTCGTCTGGGGAAAAGATCAGTATGTCGTTGTGGTAGACGAATACGTTCTTGATCAGTCTCTCCCGTAGCACATTATTGAGGAAATTTTGAAACACCGCTGATTTGTTTGTCAGGCCAAACGGCATCACAAGGTACTTGTACTGGCCGGTAGGTTTATTGAACGCCGTCTTCCATTTTGTGAAGATCCAGGACCCTTGAAACAGTTCAAATGCGGTAGCGATTCGGGGAAGAAGGTACCTGTTTTTGATGGTGATGTCATTGAGTCCTCTGTAATCAATACAGGGCCGTAACTAGCTGTCCTTTTTCTTCACAAAGAAGAATCCTGCTGGAGCCAGTGATGATGATGGTCGGATGAGTCCAGCCGCTAGCGACTCCTCCACGTACTCCTTCATGGCTGTGTGTTCCAGGCCTGTTAATGAAAAGGGCGTGAGGTGCCGGGCAGTAACTCAGTGGCACAATCGTACGGAAAGTGTGGCGGCAGGGATTTGGCTTTTGCCTCTGAGAAAACCTCCTTGAGGTCCTGATAACGGGACGGTACTGCTGGTAACTCCGGTATGGCTCTCGATTCCTGTACGTCAACGGGCGCGATCTGTAAACCTCTCCTCTCAAGTCCCAAAACACACCTTGCTACATTCTCTGTCGCGGATGTGGGCGTCGATAGCAGGGAAGCCGGTGGGGGGGACACTCCCCGCTATCCTCCGATAAGGGAGTCCAGTTGTCCCTGGATTGCCAGCCTCTGGTCTATCTTGAGAGCCAGGGTAATGAGTGAATCCAGGGAGGTAGGCAGGTCCATGGCAATGAGATGGCTGCGGATCAGCAGTGAGAGCCCTTGGATGAAGGCGTCGAGAAGAGCGTCCTCGTTCCATCGGCTGCTTTGATGCGGAACTTGATGGCGTAACCAGCCACGCGACACTGTCCCTGGCATTTGCGCTGCTTTGCGTTTCGGCGTGGCGTACTGGAACACCTGGATCATAACGCAAAAGAACGCCGTCCGGGAGTTGCATGTTCCGGGGTTGCGACTCCACTCCACCGTGGCCAACGCCTCTGCTCTTCCCGTCATGTGGGAAATGACGAAGGAAATGACGAAGGCAATCCCTGCACGGTCCGTCAGGAAGGCGGCGGACTGTAGCTCGAAGTGGAGATTGCACTGTGCGAGGAAGGGTCTGACGTTCCCAGAGTTGCTGGAAAAGCGTTTGGGCTGGGAGAGAGGAGTGGCTTCGGTTCGCTGAAAATCCGCGACTGGCGGGGTAGTCAGAGCAACCTCTGCTGGGGTAGGAACCGTGGCGGCCACCGTCGGTGTGGCGGAAGCAGCGGTAGCCTGGGAAGCTAGCCATGGCTCCAGTCGGCCACCAATCTCATGAAGTCTGAGCCTGAAGTTGACCGTGGGGACTAATGGTAAAGGACGAGTTGGACGAAGCCTGCTTACATGAAACGTGGGGTTGACCAACATCGATCTGTGGAGTTTCAACGAAACAGCGACAGGGTTAATGATTTTTTTTGATAGGAAATGGACCCACGAACCTGGGAGCTAGCTTGCGTGACTCTGTCCCAAGCGGAAAATCCTTTGTGGACAACCACGCTGGTGCCCCTCTTCTCTTGAGATCCACCGCAGACTTGTAGGAGCTGCCCATGCGCACTAGTGTCTTACGGGCTATTTCCCAGGTCTGCTTGCAGCGTCTCACTACTGCCAATGCGGATGGTACCGCGGAGTCGGTGGACATAGATGGAAACAGAGAGGGAGGGTAACCGTGAAGTATGTGGAATGGAGCCATACCTGTGGAGGTGGAAGGCAGGGAGTTGTGGGCATACTCCACCCATCCGAGGTGCTGGCTCCACGTGCTGTGATCGTGCGAGCGGACCCAAATGCATGGCTCGGTGGACAGGAAGGCAGTTGAAAGAGAGTCTTTATTATTTCTGATGTCAAAATCTGGGGAGTTAGTCAGAGTGAGCAGTAGAATCAGAAGCGACAGGCTTACGGGGTTGGTCATGGAACAGGCAGAGGTCGGTACACAGGAGTTCGGAGTCAGGAATGTGGAAGCGCAGGAACGAAGCATGGATGGTGAGGATCTGGCAAAGACAGACCGTCCGCTGGGTCCAATGTATACCAGGGTTAATTATTGCAGATGAGGCGCAGGTGTGCGCCTCCAAATCAGCGCAGGTGTGGGGGGACCTGCACAGCCAGGGCTGGACCGACAAGACCATGACAATTATAGAGAGAGAATTTAAAATCACATTGTCAAAATAGAGTACATATTACATGACCTATTATTAATGCAAACCAGTGGAATTCCCCTTTAATGTCAATCAATAGAATTTCAATATCCTTCGAGATGACCAGGTCTAAGATTTGACCTTAAGTGTGAGTTAGACTCTCAATATGTTGAGGGAGGGCAAATGTGTCTACTATTGCATAAAGTTCTGTGGATATTTTTTCCATGTTCCTGTCAACATGAATGTTAAAGGGCCACTGACATGTAAACATCATTTTTAGTATATTGTTAATAATAAAAAAAATTAAAAAATCAACCGAAATGGACCCATCCGTTTATTCACAGCATGTCAGAATGTTGCCGTATATGGATTTTTGCATCTCCCACCATGAAAATCCTCTCAAGGCATTTGTGTCTTAGAAGAACCAGGAAGTGACGTTTTTTGCTGACGCCCACACTGCCAGGTTAGTATGTTCATGCCTGTTTTTCCAGCGAGAAATTAGCTGTTTTTTTTTTTTTTTTTTTTTGCATGTTAGCCAAAATGCTCGTTGTATTGCTAGATTTTGCTTGAACACACGGGAGGATTCACTCTTCACACGTTTCCAAAAAATTACCCGGTTCGTCGTGAAAAATGGATTGCACAGGTGTAAAGGACAAGAGCTTTCTGTGTTCCAAATGACAGGTATGTATAGAGATACAGTGAAGAAACAAAATATTTGAAAACCCTGCCATATTGCAAGCATCCATTCGGAGCTGGATAATTTTGGCGCGAGTTTCGTAAATCTGAAAAAAATGCCTATGTCTCGTTTTGAAAACAAACTCTACATTTTTCTTTTTAGATTTTCTCTCTCATAGTGGACCTGCACCTATGATGAAAATTTCAGAAACCTTCATGATTTCTAAGTGGGAGAACTTGCAATATAGCAGGGTGTTCAAATACTTTTTTCTTCACTGTATTAAAAGAAATAATAGTTGAGGGGACTAATTTGTCTCCCAGTTTATAGCATATATTACGTGTGAATTTAAAATAAATCCCCTTGGTCAAACCAGCAAACTATAACAAATAACTTTTATTGCGTTTAAGACAATTTAATCACAAAATACAATACAAGACAAAACAATAACAAAATAGAAGTACTAACCGCCGTTAGGTCGGCGGGGAGGTGGACGGGGGCATGTTGGGAGGAGAAATGAGCTCTCCCCCAGACTGGCCACCGGTGTCAGGACACCCCTGACCTACTTACTTTGCCTGGCATGGATTTAGTATTGATTTCTTCTTATAAAGTGCTTTAAACAGAACATGTATTACTTTGATGGTCTTGAGTCCTGAGTACGTTACCTCCACAAACCTTGTAGAAGGGTTAGGAAATCAAACAATTATTGGCCAGTCATTTTGAATATTTGATCGGGTTCCTCGTTCTCCTCGTTTGTCTGTTGGAGAGTCTGTTGTCAGTTAGAAGTGATCCGCATATAGTCTAATATGGCTCAAAACGAAAGGGTAACCCTGCTAAAAATTTTCTGTAGAGCATTTCTAAAGATTTTTTATAAAAATATTTTATAGGAATGTTATAGAACTTTAGGATCATAGTACTATAGAACTTTTCTAAAGAAATTGTCAAATCAAAAAGAGGATGACAAAATTTGGAATTAGTTTGTTGTTAAAATTAAACTCAACAACTTTTTCCATACTTAATCATAGCAGTTCTGCAGAAGCAGAAGAGTCTTCCTTCACCATCTGTTCAAGGACAATGAAGTCGGCCAGATATTTTATCTGTAAAATGTCGATGTTCTCTTCTTGTGCTGCCCTATGGTCTTGATGCCTGCTGGTGTCCCTTATCTCAGTAAGCAGCATCAGCCCTTTTTTTGGAACCCTGAACAACAACACATGCACAATGCAAAAGCACAAATATGATAAAAAGGTCTTCAAACAAGTTATTCATTGACATTTTTGGCTTACTTGCTTCCTACATGGGCCAACTCTCTTTGTAGGAAGGGTAGAAGCTCATGTGTGGTGAATGGCTCGAGGTTGATGGTAGATGTCTTGGTTTTGAATGTCTTGGGGTTCTTCATGGTGACGGTGAACCACCTGTTTCACTGCCGAAAACAGTATGAATCAAACAGAATATCATAGTAACCAAGTTTTTTTTTTTTTTTTAATTGTGCTCTTTGGGCCAGATTTCTTCTTATAAAGTGGTTTAAACAGAACATATATTTACTTTGATGGTCTTGCAGAGGAATTACAGGACTGGCATCATATTCGAATCCTCCATTTCAGGAGGTTTTTGGAGCTGCAAAGAAAATAAACCATGACCTGCAATATCACATCATGAAAAGTTGATATTGTCATGACAAAAATTAATTTAATTGTTTGAAACATTAAAACGAAATGTCCCAAATCATACACTCATATAAAAAAAAATACTACATCAAATGAATGACACTGTTTATATGCATGCAGTGAGAGAATTAAATGAGACATGCCAATTAGGATTCCACCATACACAACTGGGGAAATATAACTTACTGCTCACTTTTACTATATCCCTCTTATTCTGCCCCAAGGAGGTTGGGTGGGTATAATAACCCACTTGTGTTAATTGAAAAAAGAACAGATATTTTGGATTTATCATAAATAGGGTAAATTGATGGAATATATAAACTCAATAGGGGAGGCCATTGTTTCAGGATATTTAAAATATATTTGGTTGTGTAGTAAGAGTCCATCTACTAAAATTGCATTCCACTCTCAAGAGGAACATATCTTTTCTTCGATGAATTTGCCAAGGTAGCTTTGCCTGCAACATAGGACAATATATTAATGTAAGTACCAATTCTTTCATTACACATGTTCCCAATTCAGCGTGTACCAGTATCCTGCCCATTGACAGTTGGGATAGGGTCCAGTTCTCCTGCAACCCTCGTGAGGATAAGCGGCGAAGAAAATGAATGGATGGAATGTAAAAAACTCATCAATCACAATCATTGTAATGAGCTTTGAAAACCCCTTAAAATATTACTTAAATTATCTCAATAGCTCAAGCAACAAAAGTTATTACCATTGAAAGATTCGGAATATGGGCTAGTTATGGTATTGGTAAAACAATACAAAAGAACAATAAGTTGTGACCTTCCCGGTTATAGGATCTTTAACATGTCATGACTTTTTTTGTTTCCCAACGATCCCTTGATTATTACCATTTACACTTATTTTCATTATAATTGCATACAAAGCACCAAATATGGCAATTTTACCGATTTAGCAATGCGACCAAAATGTTTGCGAGCGTCAAAAAAACAGTGTGAGCGGTCATATCACTTATCACTTTCATATTTCAATCATGCATCTACTACTACTATATCTAGTACTTACTTTTACATCGATAAGTACAAATAAAACAAATGAAGTAATTTGGAAAAAAATTAACTTACTGACAGGTTTTGATCGAGGTTATAAACAAAGAAAGGTTTCGAATAAGTACAACGTGTTATCACCACGAGGCCGCGGTCGCTAGCTGGCTAGCTAGCTGCACATTCAAGGTTTGTGAAGATCAACTCGAAAGCCGCCCGAAGGTGAAGACATGCTTTCTAGCGCGTTCCCTACACCACTCACGACAGCCGCCTCGAGTGCTGTGTGTGGAAAACAATTTATTGCCTTCACAGTAAGAAAACTGGAGGCTTTCTAGACTAGTGAACAGCAACAATCGCCATTTTCTAGTTAGCTCATTTGACACATTTTCTTCTTCTTCAGTCAACTGCATCAACATAAAACTCACTGTCACCTGCTGGCAGGCGAAACATGCCACACCCAGAGAACAGTTGGAAATGTTAAGTGTGGGTAATACTTGAACTTGAAAAAAACATATCAGCTGTTAATTTTTGTTGGTCATGTTGGCACTCAAAATGTAATGGATGACAATCCAGTTGATTGAGTGTTTTTCACAACCCGCATCTTTAAAACTGTGGAATAATGGTTCAAATCCGGATGTGGTGAAATGACTTCTCCTTGGTCTGTTTGACCATTTGGTTGATAGTGATTGAAGGTGTTGTGCCCTCTTCACCAAACTGACAGCTGGTTTCCAATTTTTCAAGATGTAGGCTTTATAATAGTGGCTTGTCTTACATGACTTGCCCTATTTTGAAATCTCCATAGTCATGATAGTATTTAAATATTGTAACAAATACTTGATGCATTTTATTATGCAATTTCAGCATGTGTATTAACTCTGATGTTGCATGAAAATTGTTCTACAGAAATTATTTTCTGTACAAATTCTATAGAAATTTGAGCTCAAGCACTGTGCCTCAAACCTTTCTTTAGAATTTCTACAGAAACATTTTGTTCTATAGAAATTCTATAGAAAGTCACACCCAAAGTTCTGTAGAACAAGTTGTTCTATACAAATTCTATAGAATTATCCAGGTTTCTATAGAATTTCTATAAAAAAATGTTTAGCAGGGAATATGGCCCCGGTCACTTCATTTGCTTCTGAGATGTTCTCTTCTTCAAAAAGAGCTTCCGTCTCAGAAGGGGCGTGAGAAAAATCCAAAACACTCTCTTGTTCATCTCCCATAGCAGGTGGCACAGCATGTTTTCTGTGGCGACTGCCCCAATGTGAGATCTGTAAAATGCCGTTGCAGGCAATATGGCCACCACTGGGATGTCGAGTGAGACTACCAAAACTTTGCACATTAATGACATGGTCTCCGCTCAGTTTTTTTTCATATAGACATTGAAGTGAATAATATTATATGTATTTTCATCACAATATCTATTTTAAATGTATATTTGGGTGTCAGTTGCTTTTTAAAGGCCCTTATTACAACAAAATAGTTGTAGTCAGTACAAATAAATAAATAAATAGTTCTGAGAAATCCTCCATAAATTTTCCATTGTATATTAGAGGTCTATAAATTATTAAAACGATAACGTTTGGGTCAACTTTAACGAAGAAAAAATACAGATATTCAAAAGAGCTAAAATCACCCAGAGTCATTTAGAAAAGGTCATAGCTAAGAGTGTGTCAACGGCGCACATTGTTTTAAGCTAATACAGAGTGCCTTTACCCGTTTGCAGTTCCCATAATAGACCAGTGCAATGACAATGGACCTTTCCAATGGCGATCTTAAGCTCCACCCCCTTAGCCATGTCCCACAAGCTTACAAAATGTTGACTGAACAGAACATGTTTGAAGTTGCCTCTGTATCGTCTATTCCAGATAATATTGGCGTATGTTTTTGCCAAATGCGTCAGACTTGTAATAGAGAGTTCTACGGAGAGATGTCAACTATTTCACGCAAGGATAATTACATGGAATCAAGATTTTGGACAGAGCATGACGCAATGTCAGTTACAACGAAATGTTGGCGATTGATGCAAAAAAGTTTGACGCCTCAATTTTTTTAAATCCAACAGGATAAAATTGTGGAATCGTACTGCGCATGTATAGCAGGGTGAGTACTTTTTATTTGGAAAGATCACGAGTAATTTCATTGTAGTCTTTATAAGTAAGTGGGTGTATTCATTTGACTTGGCTCGTAATCGAACCCAGTGCTCTGTCTGAAAAGTCTGATGTGATACAAATAGGCAAATAGACATTTCTCTTGCACGACATCACCATTTACATATCCCTAACCTGACTTTTCAGCATAAAACATTGCACACATCATTCAGCAGGTCAGTGATATGTAAACAAAGTGAAAGCACTGATAATAATTCAATCAAAGTCAGAGAAGATACTTCTCTGTCACTTACCTTCGAACATACAGCCTTGTGTTTGTTTATATTGTCCACATTTAGTTGTACGTGTGGTCTTCCTCAAGCCTTCATCCATTGTAGACATTTCGTCACCTGTGTTTTAGGCTTTGGAAAATGAATCAACCGGGCCCCTTGTAACCTACAAGGATATCGTATATCAGAATTGCACGTTCCCCAAGCATAAATGAGCACCATTTTCTTTGTAACATTAACTCTTCCAAGCACACGCTACTGACAACCAGCATTGCTTGTGGGACAATACAGCAAGAGGGGCGTGTCAAGCCGGGGGTTAAGAGAATGCGGCTATCTGATTAGCTATTTTTGTATGAGTGATTGACAGGTCAGAAAGGTCCATTGTGCAAAGGGAGCAGTTTAAAGTGATGAATCGTGCGATAGTCTACAAAATATATTACTAATACTAATACTGATTAGACCAGCAGGATATGAGTGTGTTTCCCAACAATGGCATAAATCAGAAAATCGTAGGTTCGCTGATCAAGTATTTAATGACTCAATTGCCAGAGGGAAAAAAACAAGTCGAATGCCTATTAGTTTTGACTTGCATTGATATGTAGCGCTTTCCCGGTGGAAGGAGCTGGAAGAGCTGATGGCCAGGATGTGGAAGGTCTGAAAGGATCTTGCCTGCTCTGGACATATTTCACGTTGCATGCAAGTCTTCAATAGTGGGTAGAGTGGGGCCAACAATCTGTTTAGTGGTTCTGATTGTCCGTTGCAGTCGAGTGTGAAGCGGCTGGGATGAGAATGAGAATCAGCACCTCCAAACCATCAAATTATGGTCCTCAGTTGGAAAAGTGTGACGTGCCCTCTTCGTGTTGGGGATGAGATGCTGCCCCAAGGGGAGGAGTATTTTGCTGTCTTGTACACAAGTGAGGGAAGAATGGAGCGGGAGATCGACAGGCGAATCGGTGCAGCATCTGCAGTGATGCGGACTTTGTATCGATCAGTTGTGGTAAAGAGGGAGTTAAGTTGGAAGCCAGCATTCTTAATTTACCAGTCGATCTACATTCCTTCCCTCACCTATGGCCACAAATTGTGGGTCGTGACTGACAGAACAAGATCCCAGATGCAAGCGTCTGAAATTAGTTTTCTCCGCAGGGTGATTGGGCACTCCCTTAGAGATAGGATGAGGTGTTTCTATCATCTGGGAGGGGCTCAGTGTCGAGCAACTGCTCCTCTGTATTGAGAGAAGCCAGATGATGTGGCTGGGGAATCTAATCTGGATGCCTCCCTGACTGCTCCCTGGTGAGGTGTTCTGGGCGTGGGGGTTTTTTCCCATCGGTGGTTTCAGGCGAGTGGTGATAGGAGGAAAATCTTGACGTGGTTTGGGCTGAACTCCAACATTGACAATAGTCTTCACCTTATACGTCAAACTTAACATTCCATTTACCTTAGTCGGGGGTGAGTTTTGCGTTGGGCCTGGCTGCATTGGGGCAGGGAGAAGTGTGGAAGATTGGAAGTGCTGGCTCATCTTATTTGTCATTTGCTTCTTCGATTGTTTGGATGAGCCAAATGAATATGCCTAGACCTCATGTCGCCTTATCTCTAGTTCCTCTGAGTGTTTGGAAACAACTGCATCAATTCATCTTTGAGTTGTGTAAACATTTCCACTATTTTCTTTTTGAGATGGTGAATGACATACACAGTAAAAAAAAAAAAAAACGTTGGGATCCAAAAACTTAACACCTTGTCTATTTTGACAGAAAATGTCTGCTTTGTATAGATCCACAAAAAATACAGAAATTGTCAATGAAACTCACAGATAGTCCAGAACACACAACTTAACCACGTATTTAATTGATGGAGCCTTGAGAAAGTTTCATCTTCAAATCGTACAGGAGAGAGAGATCCACTTATAAAAAAAAAAAAACCTCAGCATCCAAACATTGCACTTTTTTTCAGGAGATCAATCAAATGTGGCTTCAGTACCTCTGATTGGAACTTGAGAACATCTAGAGTCCTTGTGTGTACAATGACAGATTTCGCAGTTGGGTGCTGATTAGTGACCTCCAGTTTTTTTTTTTTTTTTTTTTTTTTTTTCTTAGGGATACCAGACACTGTGTCATTAGTAAAACAGAGTATTTTGGTGTTTTCTCACTGCAAAAACGCTTCACATCCTTGACAGCCCCATTACCAACTATTAACGTTTGGGTTCCCAATTTTTTCTTGTATAATTAAATTTCATACCTTCTTGGCCATGGTCTCTATAAAGTGTCTCAAATCTATTTCTAAGCCTGAATTCAATGTTTTTTCATTAACTCACATATTTTCTCCTGCTCTTCACAATAGTGGTGGTCCAAGGCCTCACACTCGGGGTTGAGGCAGCCCACAATGCAGGCTTGCCAGATTCTTCGGTAATCTGCAAGTGTTGTGTCCTTCCTTTTAGATGTTCGATATCTTTTAGTCTTTGCTCCCAGTAAATTGCAACAAATGTATATATATATATATATTATATATATATATGTGTATACAAGTATGTATATACAAAGTCCTTATGTATCACCCAAGTTATATTCTCGTTCTATATAAAATAAAATCTATATAAAATAAAACTTCATTCTAAATATGACGAAATAACAGAAGAAGCTCAAAAACTGGACTGTGACACAATAAAACTGTTCCAGCATAAAGGAGATGCAGATTTTCCACTTTGCTTGATATAACAGCCAAACAGGACCAAAAGAAAGAAAGAAAGACAGAAAGAAAAACAAAGAAAAGAAGGAAGAAAAATGAAAAAGAACTGCTGCACATTTTCAATGGAGTGTGTAGCATGACCTTGATTTCCAACCTCCCCCAAATCTTTATAACGCTCCAAATTCCTGCCATGACTGAGATGATACTATTACGTCTTATAGCTAAGAGGTATGATGCCATGATGATCTTCAGATCCTAAATGTCATGGTTCTGTTATTTAGCCTGCCTTGACATTTGAGTCCTATGTCAAAATTTGTGTAATCCCTGAGCACACACGGCTACCCGTCATATTTTCAAACGAGCATCATGATGACCATATCTTGGTGATCAAAAAGAGGATGCCTGTCTGGAGGGAGGAAGAGAGGGTAGTGTTGTCAAAGTATGACAATTAATTTTAATGTGGGCAATGAGGAAGAACAGTGGAGTAATATTAGCATATATACAGTGCATGACAGGCAAGAGGTTCTTGGTTTGAATCCCACCTCTTGTGGAGTTTTCATGTTCTTACTGTGCTTGCGTCAGATTACTCCTAATGCTGCAACACTATCCCACACAAAACCATGCATGTTGATTGAATACATTATTTAGTTTGAATGGTTCATTTTCTATGCTGCATGTGCCCTGCAATTGACTAATGAGCAGCCTAAGGCAGGAATGTCTGAACTATTTTCACTGAGGGCCACAGAAAAATGAAAGCGCCACTTCACTTTGCATTTGTGAAATATGCTACAACCAATTCAATAGGCTGTACTCCAACATGTGCAAATCACAAAATCTAACCTTAGTTATTGTTATCGTTAGGGGTTATCCTCAAAGCAAAATATTAGTAGAACTAATGTAACATCTAAATTGAGAAAAAAAGTGATATGTCATGTAACATTAATTCCTAAAAAAAAATCACCAATTGTGAGTTCCAATTTTTAAAAATTAATAAATGTGAAAGATTTTATTTAAGTATGATCAATTATGAAGGTGGCACGGTGGAGCAGCTGTAGATCATTGGCTTTACACTTCTGAGGAAAGGGGTTTGAAACCAATCTGTGTGGAGTGTGCATGTTCTCCCTGTGCCTACATAGATTTTCTCCAGGCACTCCGGTTTCCTCCCACATCCCCAAAACACACATCATTAATTGAAGACAATAAATTGCCACTAGGTGTAATTGTGAGTTTGTCTCGATGTACCCTATGATTGGCTGGCCACCAGTTGAGGGTGTATCGTGCCTCCTGTCTGTTGACAGCTGGGATAGGCTCCAGCACTTCTGCGACCCATGTGAGGATGAACAGCTAAGAAAATGGATGGATGGATGGATGGATGGATGAATAACAGGTTATGAGTAATTCTGAAATAAAATTATATCTTTTAAAATGTCTCCTTTTTAACATTTTTGTATTCATTAAAAAAAAAAGTAATATTCACCATTATGAGTTTAACTTCAATATCGCAATAAGCAGTTGTCATTAAAAAAAAGCTGCAAACGGAGCTACAAACGGCCCATGAGCTTTATGTTCTATTTTTATTTTTTAAAAAGTTATTGATTATTTAAATTTGTAGGAATTCATAGTAAAGGCAATATTTATTGGCAGAGCAAAGGATGTCCCTCTGAAATAAAGTTCTTGCACAACAGTAAAGAAAAACAGCCTCATAAAAATCCCATTTACATTAGTTACCCTTCAAACTCTGTGGATACAAATACGTAATTGGATCTACCTCCTCATTAAACCCATTACACTTGTCTTTATGGACTCCTAATAATGATTAAGATATACAATAATTATGACATTTTCACAAATGTGTGCATATTCATATCACCGAAATCACAATCTTGCTGTCTGCTATGGTTTGAATGCAAAATGGCTACCTCATTGTTTTACTTCACCTCACAGAGCCCTCTGCTGTATTGCAACTCTCGCCAGTGGTATTAATGGTAAAGAGAGCTTGAATGACAAAGATGGACTGTCTGTATTAAAAAAATAAAATAAAAATACTCCAAGGACACTAAGATGCATATTCAGAAATCGTGTTGCAAACAATGAGCTTTGATTTTATCTAGTGAAAGTAAAATACATTTTGACACATCAAAATAGTACTGAAGATTTTTTTCTTGGAAACAAATGTGACCTTTTGATGGATAACAACCATCAACAATTCAAATACTAGCATCAGTAAAATTAATTGATTTTCAAAAAGAAATGCTGCGAGCCATGCCTTTGGTTTTATTGATGAAATTATATGAAAATGACTTGTATTCGTACACATTGAGTGACATTGCAAATACTCACTTGTCTAGAATGACTGACCCAGAAACTCCCCAATGACAGCATGGACACTCAAGTCGCAGCAGATGAATGAATGCATAGCGGTTAAGGTCACAAAATCCTGTGGAATATATGTATTAAATTATTTTTGTAATTCCAAAATTTACAATTTACAGGTTCTCTGTGTATTCATGGGTGCACCCTTCAAATTATCTGCCAGGGTTCATTGTTCTCTCCTGCTCATTAGCCCTAATCACTAAGTGTCCGAGTGAACAGCAGTGACTGACCATTACACATTCATTCAAGCCTGCTGTCCCTTGTGGATTCCAATTATCATCACCAGTTGATGAAGTGGAGACAAATCTTTAAAAAAAAAAAAATCAAATAAATTGTGGTGCTGTAGTATCTCACCCCTTTTTTTCGAGGCACACAACTACTTCGCCACACTCAGAATGATTAATCACCGACACTTGACATCCACCAAATTGACAGCTCACCCAAGCCTTTTCATTCATTTACACTTCTGATCTCTGATTAGTACATTGTATTAATGTTTGACTTTCACCTTATGTACTCCTTCAAAACTGTGGCCTGTAACAAGATGAATGCTTTACACAGGTTGTATGTACTGTGTTTTTGTGCGCATGTGTGTGTTTATGTCCACGCGTACAAGAAGCTAGAGAGTGGCTGTCAATTAAAGCACGGACTTCTCTCAGGGAAGCTTTCATGGTTTTGTCACTGCTTATGGCCTCAACTTCAGGTATACACTACACTTTGCCGTGTTTAATTCCCACCTGTAAAACTGGCGTCAGCATACATGCTGCACATAAAGAGAGCGAGGTAAAAAAAAATGGAGAAGCGGATGAGGACTAGATAGACACAAAGGCAAGACAAGAGAGGCGGGAATACAGGGATAACGAGCCTGTGTAGGCGCCAAATCCACCACTCAACAGTGCCATCTTATGGTCGGGTCTGCTTCCGCATTTCCTCGTCCCTTCTTCCTCACGAGATCTCTCATTCTCATTGTTCCTCTTCATTGCAAACATAGCATCCTGACTCTCTATCACTAACATCCCACACGCCTACATTACACACATTACAATCATGTACAGCAGTGCATGAATATCCTGATTCGTCACTCTGTCCTTGTATCTTGTTCCACAATGATTCACTGTAAGTAGCTTGCTCAGCTTAAAGGGCTCCTGTCATGAAATGGATGATTTTTAGTATGTTATTAATGAAAAAACGTCAACCAATATGTGCCCATGCTTTTTTTCACCAAAAAACATGATTTTGACGGATACAGCTTTTTGTAACTCCTGCCATGAAAATGCTTTGAGGGATTTGATTTCGAGAAGAAGCAGGAAGTGACGTAAAGTACAGTGACGCCCCCAAGTGGACTCATCTGTTTCCATTAGTTTTACCTCCGGGAAGGTAGCTCGTTGTTCCTTCGTGTTAGCTAAAATGCCAGCTCATTGCATTGCTGGATATTGCTTGTACACTCGGGAGAATGGATTTAGCCTTCATAACTTCGCAAGAGACCCGGTTCATTGTGAAAAATAGATTGCACTGGTGCAGAGGATGAGAGCTATAGGTTCCAAATAACAGGGAGGCAGTAATGCCCCCCCGGCTCGACTGTGTTCAACAAGTACTGCGGCGGCTCTGAAAATCCCCCTAAAAGTAGCATGGCTCGGCTCCATTATATGCCACCACGGCGCCGAAAAACAGTCACACTGGCTGAGGTGCCGTGCTCGGCGGTCACTGCTTCTGCGAAGGCTCCGCGTCGGGCTTTGGGGAGGGGGGCGGCTCTGAAGAACCCAGCCGAGAATGGCTCACTCAACCGCGTGCGCGCATAAACCGCTATTGCTCGACTGTGTTGCTCAGTACTGCGCCGTCTGTGAACACCCCCCTAAAGCAGGACGGCTCAGCTCTGTCATAAGCCACACCTGCCAGCTCATCCGCGATGGCTCATCTCCGCAGCGGAAGTGGATCGGACGGGCATGCAATTTGGCCGTGATCGCATATCATCTGAATATGGCTCGAAACAATAGTGTAATATTGCCCCGAGGGCTCGAAACAGTGTAAGATTTCCCCGGTAACTTCACTCGGTTGTGTGGTGTTATCCTTTTGGAAAAGAGCTTCCGTGTTAGAAGGGGAGCGTTTGTCTCCCATAGTTAGGGTGCACCGCGTGCAGCCAATATGGCGACCACTTGGATATCGTAGAATGACACTTCTGCAACTTTTGGCATGCATTTATTTTTTCATATAGACATTGAAGTGAATCATGTTATATGTATTTTTCATTACAATATCTATTTTAGAATGTTTACACTTTGGCTTTAAGTCAGAAGATTATTTTTTTCTCCCTGACATACTCTCCATTCCCTTATTCTGATTTGCCTCTACTTTTGACTCCAATGACATTTTATTTCAACACATCCCTCTTGTCACCCTTCTCACGCATTCTCAATGTCCTCTACCTGCTAATGTCTCCACAGTGTCACAACCCAAACTGCAAACAGCTGTGATAGATTACTAATGCAGGAAATCCACTGGGACAAGGAGCACCTAACGATGGGAGGACTGGGATAGATGTGTATGCATGTGTGAATGAATTTATGCGTGTGTTTTTTGAGCATGATACTCCAATCAGAAAACCCCAGAGCTGGGAAATGATCATGCAACTTAAATTAATGAGATGTAACATGACGGGATATTTTGACCTTCACACTAAGCATAATATGACAGGCTTGCGATATGACACAGTATTCATTAGTTTTGGTTTAATAGAACCTATGAAGCCTGGAGGAGGTGAAGGTATTTGCATCCTACAACATATACATCATGTAGGATTTCACTTAAGAGTCTGGCCTTAACAAGCATTTTTATATTTACTATTGTCACTAATAATTGTTTTCTTTAACCAACCCCAGTTGTGAATCTTGGCTGCATGTGACCATAAGAGCACATATAAATAGTCACAATGTGAGAAACACTTTGCTCTACTAGCTGCTCGCTGTTGCCATGGTTACATTCCATTTGGGCATTTGTGCTAGTCATAATTACCACACTCAGTAGAGGGCATTATTGTTGTTATTGGCCATTCCTAATGTGTGACATGCTGCATGATAACATGTTTAAGAGTGCAACAAAAACCTCATTAACGCTCTTTTAATCTATTGTTTTCACGTTTGATGGTGATTCTGAAGCTGAATAAAGTATGTGGGAGTTGTGGGGGGGCAATGTTCAATGTTAAACATTTGAACGAAAGCAAACATGAAAACCAAAAAAAGTAATATTACTGAAGGAACAATGCTGAAAACTAAAAATTGCCTTAAAAGCCATTTAATATAACACAAATCCCATCAAGGACCTGAGCTGAGCTGAAATGCAAAAAAATAATAATAAAGAAATATGTGGAGGATAGCAGGCAGCAATGTGACGCACGTTGGAAAGGAGTTACAATCCGAGTGAGAGATTCCGAGTTTGAAGCACAGCTGTACCCTTTCTATATAGATTTTGGGTGATCTTGACATGCTTCCAAGGATTTCCTCCCACATTCTGAAACGATGAATGTTCGGCTAATTAAAAAAACAAATTTGTCCATGAGTGTAAAGCTGAGTGTGAAGACTTCTCAATGCATGCAAAATTGCAAGGCAGTTTTCATGCATGTGACCGGTGGACTTCTGCAATCTGTAATTTTAAAGACTACATCGTGACACAGGATTCGTCTTGGAGGCAATCTTCATTTATTTGACACAGCTGCCATGAACAAGGCGAAAGAAACACTTTGTAATATTTGTAGCATCAAGCTAGGACCTAGACAAGTGAAACAAATATATTACCCTCTATGGCTAGGTTTCCGATTACCCATCATGCCTTGCTACGGATACCATACTGTGTGTCTTACCCAAGTTCGGAGAACATAGGTGAATGATGAAGCATGAAGTTTTTTCTATTGTTAAATTTTCCATTTGGTGTAAAAGTTATGACGTTGTTTAAAGCAAATGCAAACGTAGTGGACAAAAACACGTACGACAGTTTAAGAAGAGGCAGATACTTGGAGAAATTGAAGGACATCGGCGGGAAAGATCCATATGAATTTCAAGCAAGTGACTGGAGTGACGTTGTGGAAGGCTACCCTGACATTACATATCCAATGTTGTATCTCATGAATTCTGTGAGTGCATATACCTTTGATGAACTAAAGGCTTACAAGTCTCTACAAGCCTACAATTACTTTGTAAGTGGGTGGGTTCAAGATGTACGGCAACGGGTGATCGGTAATCAGTGTGTAATGGTGGCTCGAGTAAGACATTCTCAGTGGTCTACCGATCCCTTACTACGTCCCTGGATCATATACCAAAAAGATTGCTGCGATCTCTCCAGTCATTGTACCTGTGTGGCCGGTCTTGGAGAACTGTATTCACACATTGCGGCCCTTATTTTTGCAGTCGAGCCTTCATTAAAATTATGGGGTAGCAAGACAGTTATAGAAGAGAGGTCTTACTGGTTACCACCCTCTGCAGTTAAAAATGTAAGTCAATTTTTTTCTCTTAAAGAATTCTCTGTCATACCTGTGTGTAAAATACATAATTTATTCATTCCTTGTTGCCACAAGTATTTAATTAAAATGTTACGTGTTCCGAAATTATCCAAGCAAACCTTATTGTGTCTCTTTGTTGGATCAGGAAGGAATCCTGCTTGGTTGATCCTCGACAACCATAGGTTACGTCTTTCTGTGGACAGTCGCTTAATTTTACTTCCCTGGTTAACAATGACCTTTGGAATATCAAAATACTACCTCTTTGTTTGCCCAGATTCACTGCGGTTAGTACAGCCCCAACCTATGCATGTGTGGCCCACATTATCGGACGAAAGGGGCTTGCTTGCTTTGGTGACATAGAGGCTTTCCTTGCTTCAGACACACAAAATGGCAGACAAGGGACTCCTGGGACTGTGGTGAAGTCATCGGAAACTTATCCATACCCCTCAAACACGCTGTAGTTTACCCCAATGTACATCGTCGAAAAGGGTAAGGGTGAAGACGGTCTCCGTACTTATTATGGGAGGGTGTATCCCCTCTAAGTGTACATGGGGGTGCAAGGGCTTAATTTCAACGTTTCACTCAGGGTTAATATGTCAGGCAACTATTTACAAATTGTGTGTGATTATAAAAATAAATAAACCAATGTAGCTTTAACTCTGTTACATTCACCCACTTAGAATTACACAACATTTTGACATGCTACAGACCACATCCACAAACACAAGCTCTGAGGAAACAATCATAGTGCATCAGGATAAAACCTTCCTATTTAAAGGACAAGAGAATTAGGAGATCTGTTTGGCACCTAGCATACAGCCCTAATACTCTCTAGACAAAATGAGGTGCCTTATACACCACACAAATTCAAACCATACATATGGGCACATTTAGGGGAAAAGAACAACAACAAAATTTCATGCCCAGGAGCCAGATACACCCCTCAGGACCAAATCTCACACATGAATAATTGCATTGCAACTGGGCTCAACCCCCAGAACAGACTCAAGTTGTGTCATGGACTCAATTAACTGACACACAGGCCTAATGACCCTGCCAAAGTGTGAGGTAAGCCGGCCCTTAACATCCGATACTAGAGTGCAATCTGAGCAGGCAGGCGTTGGGCGCGGTTGGGAAGGAGGGGCTGCCACAGGTGAAAGTGGAGGGATGTCAGGACATGGGGGTATATCAATGGAGGACTGAACATGAACCCATGAGAAAGCGTGGCCACCATTGTACCCATCAACAGTGGAAAGGGAACCAGAGAGGGATGGGCTAACTGTTGCAGCTGCATAGTCCAACCCGGTCATCTCAGTGTCATCACAGTCAGGCGGAAGAGGGTCATCAATCTCACTAGGAGCAGGCATGGTCAACGGAGCGCCATCATCATCCAAGGTTGCAGCCAAGGGCAGGAAGTTAACCTGAAGAAGTCGGTTCCAGTGAACAACACATTCATTTCCATCTTGATCCCTGATCCGGTAGACATGCAAGGTAGGTTTCGCTGCCACAACAGTGTAGACATTGGGTTGCCATTTGGCAGAGATTTTGTATTTGCCTTTGACACCTTTCTTCGCCAGAAGCACCTGGTCCCCAAGAGATAGATACTGACCCTTGACTGGCCTGTTGTACTGATTACGTTGATGTTCATGCTCAGCTGAGCAGGTCTTCTGCGTCAACGTCCTGACACAGTGCAGGTCATCCAGAAGTGTTTTCACATAGACATTATCGTCACACACAATCTCATCATGGAGAACATTCTTGAAGAGGAGGTCGACCGGCAGTCCAGGCACCCGACCAAACATCAGATAGAATGTTTTTTTGGCACTCTGGTCCTGGCAGGGTAGAGCATGTGCAAGCCTGGTGAAATGGTCAGTGACCACCAGAACATCCATGGAGTTGTTGACCAAAGGTCAATGCACAAAAGCTCCAGGGAGGCGGCAGTCTTAATGCTGTCCAGTGGGACTCTGGCTGAAGGCTCTGGGGTTTTCCCCAGGACAAATCTGTGCCAGAACTTCACATGATTGCGAACATCCTTCTCCATATTGCACCAGAAAAACCGCTGACAAGCCAGTGAAAGCGTGCGAGGCTGACCCTGATAAGCAGCATGGTCATAGACACTGAACAAGGCATCTGTCTTCAAGGACTCAGTTACAACTGAAACCTCTTTTTCCTGGTTTAAAAATCCTTTGTGACCCTATACAGGATGCCATTCAGAACTGTCAGTTTATACCATTGTTTGAGGATTCTCAGAGTTGATTGATCCTCATTGTAGCGTTCATGTCTGGAGGGCCTGCGTTTTCTGTCAACATAGTGAACGACTGTAAATAACAGAATTCCGTTGTTGGTGTTACTGGAGGTCGCCAGAGGACAAGGAAGGCAGCACATCTTGACCAGGTGGTTCTAGGATGGAAAGATAGTCAGAAAGAGAGGCTGCCCGATGTCTTGGAGCAGGATCCGAATCATTCACAGACGACAGGAGTGAGGAGAACTCATCTTCAGACAGAGAACCATTAACAGCAGAGAAATTGCCCAGGGACTGCGGTAGGCAGGTGAGGCGAAAAGTGTGTTGCACACATTCATTGTTGACATTGTCGGCATGGTTGGGTAGCTCAGAAAAAGACTCCCACAGCAGCCGCTCCCTCAATGGCTTCACAAAGCGGTCCCTTCTCAGAGCATCTGCAACCACATTTAACCTGCCAGGGATGTGTTTGATATCAAATTAATATGGAGCCAGTTTTTAGACCCAACGTTGCTTGCAAGCATAATTTTTTTGGCTTGATCAGGGTATATGTAAGATGGTTGTTGTCTGACCAAACAGTGAACTTGTGACCTTTAAGCCAGGGACTAAACTTTTCACAAACATGCCCGCTTGAGAGTGAGAAACTCAAGTCAGTGAACAGGATAATTTGCTTGGCTGTCAGTCAGGGATTTGCTTGCAAATGCTACGGATCTGGTTCTATCTCCACCATCAGGCACTTGAGACAAGACAGCATCCCAGACCATCAAGGGAAGCATCGGTGGAGAGGGTGAAAGGCTTGTCAAAGTCTGGATGCAACAAAACCACACTGTTGAGGAGTGTGGATTTAAGATCCTCAAAAGCCCTCTCAAAGCCAGGAGTCCAATCATGAGGAGTCAGTTGTTGTAAAGTGTCAGCATACCGCTGCCCAGGGGAACCTCTTACTCTGCTCTTCTGTCCAGCAGTCAAAGTGTAATGTGGCTTTGCGATGGAAAAACAGCGAGGAATAAAGTGTTAGTAAAAGAGCACCATTCCAAGGAAAGACTTGACCTTCAGCTGAGAAGGAGTGCAGCCACCATTGTTCATGAGATCCCTCTTTCTGAAAGCCGTGATGACTTTCACTTTATCCTGATCTACTGAGACATCACTGCTGTCCACCCTATGGCCAAGAAATCTCAGAGACCTGCAAAGGATGTGGCATCTCTTCTGTGCCAGCTTCAGTTTGTTTGAGCTAAGACATGGAAAGACCAGGTCTAGCCTTCTCAGGGCCTCTCATTCAGAGAGGGTAAAGACAAGCAGCTCATTTAGATTAAGGAGACTGGAGAAGTTCAAGTCACCAAAGACACTGATCATCATCCGCATAAATGACGCGGGGCTGTTGCATAAGTCCTGGGGAAGACTATTATACTCATATAAGCTCAAGGGGGTTATAAAGGCTGGGTATCGCCTGTCAGACTCATGGAGTGGGATGATGTAGAACCCCGATGTGAGCTCCATGGTTCTGAAAAAGGCATTTTCACCAAGGGTAGTGAGGCAGTCAGCCTGGTGCGGAAGTGGGTGGGCATCTTTGACAGTTTTTGCATTGAGCCAGTGAATGTCAGTACAGATCTCAGGTCACCTGACTTCTTCCCATTTTTTGGCCGATGGCAAGATGCGTTGGACAAGGACAGCACTTTGTCAAACATAGCCACAACCTGGTGGACACCAGGCTGAGCAACCATTGGAGCTAAAGAGGTGATAGCAGCAGGAGGAGGAGAAAATGCAGCAGGCCCATGTGAACACTTCGTCATCTCATTTCACATGGACTGCTTGCGAGCCACAGGAGATGTAGGCAGAGACAGTAGGGTGTTCCGGCTCACAGGCTGCTGATGAAGCCTGGGACATGGAAGGGTTGAATGGAATAAATGAGGTGGTCACCGGGCTCTGAACGTAAGATGACAAACCCATTGTATGTCGGGACTGAGCTGTCTTCCGCACATTTCTCATATGGCTGAACCTCTGCTGCAGTCCGTCACTCAGGCGCCATTAACTGAAAAGATGTGGCGAGATTGGGGTCTGTACAATGAATGATGAACATCATGACCACTTCAGCCCTGGGGTCCTACACAAACCTACCCCACCTTCAAAGGCATTCATCTGCAGCATCAATGGATATATTTAAGGCGAATCCAGTAATCCATAGCACTCTCATTTGCATGTGGGGTGGTAATGTAGAAGTCCTTCATGGGCCAATTGGAACATGACAGTTCACTAAAGTGACCCATTATGATGTCAAACAGCCATTGGAAGGTCAGTTACGCTCAGCTCAGGGCGGCTGCGACTGAAAACTTTGACTATATCCCTAGCTTTGCCCGACAGTCTCGACATGATCAGAGGAAACATTTCAGAGTGAGTGCTGCATTTCACCCTATTCAGATAACATTTCATCATGTCTACCCATTCATGAACAGGGAATGCATCAGTGTAATCGCCTCTGAAAAAAGGTGAGGGCTTATTGTCAGATTGCACAACAATCTTTAGCTGTGACAAATTACTATCACTGGATGACTGAGCACTTGGAGACTGAGGTTGAACTTGACTAGACTGATTCAAAGAGCTAAGGTTGGCCAAAATGCTCTCACCGATCTGTTTGGCCAAGTCAGTGATTGTGACTCCAAGGTCTTCAGCAGAGATGACTTGTTCGTGCTGAGGGGTTGAACTGGCAGAGGGGGCCAATGGAGGATCAACAACAGACTGATCAACTGTATTGTTAAAATCACAAGCGAGCTGCTGGTTCCTGCCTATTTCAAAGGTGACAACACGCCCACTACCAGTCCCTGTGATAACTACAGTGCCTTGTGAAAGTATTTGGCTCCCTTGAACTTTTCAAACTTTCGCCACATATCAGGCTGCAAACATAAAGATATAAAATTATTTTTTTTGGTCAAATATCAACAACTGGCACACAATCGTGAAGTGGAATGAAATTTATTGGATATTTTAAACTTTTTTAACAAATATAAACCTGAAAAGTGGGGCGTGCAATATTATTCTGCCCCCTTGAATTAATACTTTGTAGCGCCACCTTTTGCTGCAATTACAGCAGCAAGTCGGTTGGGGTATGTCTCTATCAGTTTTACACATTGAGAGACTAAAATTCTTGCATATTCTTGCTTGCAAAACAGTTCGAACTCAGTGAGGTTGAATGGAGAGCGTTTGACACCAGCCTTCAGCTCTGCCCACAGATTATCGCTTGGATTCAGGTCTGGACTTTGACTTGGCCATTCTAACACCTGGATACGTTTATTTGTGAACTATTCCATTGTAGATTTGGCTTTATGTTTTGGATCATTGTCCTATTGGAAGATAAATCTCTGTCCCATTCTCAGGTCTTTTGCACACTCCAACAGGTTTTCATCCAGAATGGTCCTGTATTTGGCTCCATTCGTCTTCCCATCAATTTTAACCATCTTCCTTGTCCCTGCTGAAGAAAAGAAGGCCCAAACCGTGAGGCTGCCACCACCATGTTTGACAGTGGGTATGGTGTGTTCAGGGAGATGAGCTGAGTTGCTTCTAAGCCAAACATATTGTTGTGCATAGTCGACCACAAGTTTGATTTTGGTTTCATCTGACCAGAGCACCTTCTTCCACATGTTTGGTGTGTCTCCCAGGTGGCTTCTGGACAACTTTAAATGAGACTTTTTATGGATATCTTTGAGAAATAGCTTTCTTCTTGCCACTCTTCCATGAAGTCCAGATTTGCAGAGTGTACAACTGATTCTTGTCTTATGGACAGACTCTCCCACCTCAGCTGTAGATCTCTGCAGTTCATCCAGAGTGATCATGGACCTCTTAGCTGCATCTCTGATCAGTCTTCTCCTTAGAAGATCTTATTTCACCATTCTAATGTCATTCATAATAAAGGTGTGCAAAAACATGAGTTTAATTTCTTGCTCTTGACTTCTTACCTGCAATCATAATTGATATGATCACCCATGCCCTTCAGAACAGTGTAAAAGAAAAATAAGTCCTTTGGGCTCGTGAATATTTTAAATGCAAACGCACTTCACCTCTGAGGCTTACATTCTGGAAAAAGAAGATTTTGATTGATGTGGCACTGCAGCCACAGCCACACCAAAACTAGCTCATACTTTTAAAGCTTTCACCCGCACAGTCTTACTGTGCAGTTTTATGTGACACACAGTGATAATGTAAACTTGTTCCCAACATCAGTATTTTTTTAGTCTCCTTTGTTTTGACACATCAGGAAAAAAACTATTATTGTGATCAGGAACTGTTGTCATTTTGAAACGCTGATAAATATGTTTTACCAAGCTTCTTTTTTTTCCTCAATGCTAATTAGCTGATTGTGAATGTAAAGAGCATCAAACTGTGACAGCAAGTTGTGCATCTAGTTTCATTCTGTTAACTGTCAGTTATTACTCGTGAGGTCTCTTTTGTTTGCTTTTTAGCGTGTCATTCAGTTGGAGACCAAATGATATGTCACCAATGATGATTGGACCATCATGGTGACAAGGTTGTCAGGGTCTGTTGTGATTGACATCGGATCCCCTTGTTCTGTCGTTCTGAGTTTCATCGCAGTCAATTTAGGCATCTTATGTGTGTGTGTGTGTGGGGGGGGGGACCAGAAACATTTGTTTCAAAGGTAGCAGAAATTATGTAGCAGAGGTAAATAAGAGCCACTATTGCTGCCACCATCCATCCATCCCTCCATCCACCATCCATCCATTCATTTTCTGAGCCACTTATCCTCACAAGGGTCACGGGAGTGCTGGAGCCTATCCCAGCTGTCAACGGACAGGGGCAGGGTAAACCCTGAACTGGTTTCCAGCTAATCGCAGGGTCCACAGAGACAGAAAACAGTTGCACTCAAAATCACACCTAGGAGCAATTTAGAGTGCCCAATGAATGCATGGTTTTGGGATGTGGGAGCAAATGCCTGGAGAAAGGGAAAGCATGCACAAAGTAGAGGATGGGATTTGAATCCTGGTCTTAAGAACCAATGCTATACAGCTGTACCACTGTGCTGCCTGCTGCCACCATCTCTAATCTAATATTCAACTGCCATGGCCAAACAAATTGAAGTGGATTGAAATGTTTTAGACTTACATTTGTTAACTGCAGCACTGTAATTTGTCAGTCTGTCAAAATCTGGCTTGCTATTTCTTCACAAGCCTGCTTTAATTCTCTAATTGAGTGTTTAACACTCAGCACACAGCACTCATGAGAGGCAAAATATTCACTGTGCAGTCATACAGTGTTCTGAACAACCACATGTATTTTGCTTATGCTTACTTAAAGATTTGCAAAGGCAAACAGATTACAGTAACACATTGACTAAATTAATGCAAAAATGTGCTGTAAATAAAGAATTCTGTAGTATCTGTGCAGGACCCGCACTGTATCATTTCCAACATCAACATGTCTAAAATCTGTTAACCATGAGAAAAAAAAAATAAAAAGAAAACCCAAAGTCCAGGGACCATTTGCGGCACATTTCATACTGGCCCGTCACAAATATGTTACGATAAAATTCATTATGGCCCGAATCATTTTTAAAGGTACAGTATTGTTTTTGCGAATGAATTGAAAGGGAACAATATCCACCCATACATCCATCCATCCATTTTCTTCGCTGCTTATCCCCACGAGGATCGGTGGGGAGTGCTGGAGCCTATCCCAGCTGTCAACGGGCAGGAGGCAGGGTACACCCTGAACTGATTGCCAGCCAATCAGAGGGCACATAGAGACAAACAGCCACACTCACAATCACACCCAGAGGCAATTTAGAGTGTCCAATTAATGTTGCATGTTTTTGGAATGTGGGAGGAAACCGGAGTGCCCGGAGGAAATGCACGTAGGCATGGGGACAACATGCAAACTCCACACAGGAAGGGCTGGGATCGAACCTGGGTCCTCAGAACTGTGAGGCCAACTCTTTACCAGCTGCCCCACCGTACCGCCAAAGGGAAAAATAGTTGAATTTTAAAGATACACATTTTTTTCAATTTCTTTTTTTTTTTTCCCCACAGATAGATACCACACTAATAATGTGTTGATTTGACACTGATAAGATAAGAATTTAGAAATATTTGGCTGCTTAGCGTCCATTTTTTTGTTTGTGGGTCTTTGAAAAACGTCGAAAAGATGACTGATCTCTGAAGTATTGCACAGTGTATGGGTGGGGGGTAATCAAGAAATTATTTCTTCCTCACATAAATGGGTATACAATAGATAAGAAGGTGTTAAAGGATGAGAGAACTCCTTCACACCGATGGAGGTGCACAGAATACCTCTCAGTGGATAATTGTGTAGGAACAGTGAGCACTGTCAGTCTTGTAGGGATTTGTGAGTTTGGACCCTACGCGTGTTCACGAATCGAGGAAGATATCACCAATGATTAGAAAAAGTTAACAACAAATGGATTTATTACAAAGGAATGTGCAATATAGATGTCTGGGTCTTATCGAGGGATCTGCCGCACACTAGATGTGTGTTTTCTGGGAGGATAGCCCAAAAAGAAGACAAAAGCTCCCCAGTAACACAAGGTTTTTATATGTATGGGTCCATGGTAAAAGTTTGATCAGTTATTTGAGATTATATATATTCCCCGACATGTTTAAATCTTCGGAGGAGGTTACTTAGCGAATTAAGTTTTCTTCTTTTAGAGTGAAAGAGAGCCTGGATCCATAAACTTTAATCTAATGACTGGAAGCTGAAAACAACAGCTGTTTTTTTTTTTTTTTTTTTTTTACCAGAAGTATTGTCTTAAACAAGTATGAAACCATTTTGATTGGAAATATCAACAGGCATATAAAATCCAGAAATTGGCTGCTATAAGGGGAAAAAAGGAAAAGAAAGAAAGAAAGACAAAAATGACCCAACTAGTTCTAAACAAACTGAAAGCTAAAAAAAATAATTGTAGAGTTTCTTCTGTTTTCTAAAAAAAGATTGCAGTGATTATCAGTCTCTTCAGCTTTTGTTTTCATGAAAACACACAAAAAGATCACATAGAATGTGAAATGCACTGAACATGTGATAACTATACTTATCCCTGTCTAGCTTCATCTCTCAGCCTATCGATTACCACTGCAAACAGGAAGGGGCTCAGAGCTGATCCCTGATGCTGTCCAATCTCCAATTTAAATTCTTCTGTCACACCTAAGGCACACCTCACTACTGTTCTGCTGCCCTCATACATGTCCTGTATTATTCTGACATATTTCTCCACCACACACCAGACTTATGCATGCAGTACCACAGTTTCTCTTTTCATATGCTGCCATTGGCCTTCTCTTGATACACAAAGACACAATGGAGCTCCTTCTGACCTTGTCAGTCTTTTTCTACTAGCATCCTCAAGGCAAATAATGCATCTGTGGTATGCTTTCTAGGGATGAAACCATACTGTTGCTTGCAGGTACTTACTTCTGTCCTGAGTCTAGCCTCCACTACTGTTTCCCATAACTTCATTGTGTGGGTCATCAAATTTATTCCTCTATAGTTCCCACAGCTCTGCAATCCGCCTTTATTCTTGAAAATGGGAACTACAACACTTTTCCTCCATTCTTCAGGCATCTTTTCACCCGCTAGTATTCTGTTGAATAAGTTGGTCAAAAACTCCACAACCATCTCTCCCAATTGCTTCCATACCTCTACCGGTATGTCATCAGGACTAATTTCAATTTTTCATCCTCTTTAGTGCCTTTCCAACTTCCCCCTTATTAATTATTGTCACTGCCTGGTCCTTCACACTTACTTCTTCTCCTCTTCCTTCTCTCTCATTTTCTCAAGTCATAAATTTCATGAATAAATTAGTATTCTTCAATTTAGCACACTACTGGCACCAGCCAACACATTTCTATCCCTATGCTTAATCACCCTTACCTGTTGCACATCCTTCCCATCTCGATCTCTTTGTCTGGACAACCTGTAGAGATCCTTTTCTCCTTCTTTCATGCCCAACCTGGTGTACATGTCGTCATATGTCTCTTGTTTAACCTTCGTTACCTCTACCTTTGACAAACGTCATATCTCAATGTATTCCTTTCGCCTCTCCTCAGTCCTCTCAATGTCCCACTTCTTCTTCACTCACCTCTTTCCTTGTAGTCTTCTAATTCTTCTTTTCCTTTTGGCTTGTCCCGTTAGGGATCGCCACAGTGTGTCATCTTTTTCCATCGAAGCCCATCTCCTCCATCTTCCTCTCGAACACCCACTGTCCTCCTGTCTTCCCTCTCAACATCCATCAGCCTTTTCTTTGGTCTTCCTCTCGCTGTTTTGGCTGGCAGCTCCATCCTCAGCACCCTTCTATCAGTATACTCACTGTCTCGCCTCTGGACATGTCCAAACCATCTAAATCTGCACTCTTGAACCTTGTCTCCAAAACATCTAGCTTTGGCTGTCCCTCTAATGAGCTCATTTCTAATCCTTCCAACCTGCTCACTCCGAGCGCGAACCTCAACATCTTCATTTCTGCCACCTCCAGTTCTGCTTCCTGTTGTTTCTTCAGTGCCACCGTCTCTAATCCAAACATCATGGCTGGCCTCACCACTGTTCTATAAACTTTGTCCTTCATCCAAGCAGAGACTCCTCTGTCACATAACACCCAGACACGTTCCGGCAGCTGTTCCAGCCTGCTTGGACCCATTTCTTCTCTTCTTACCACACTCATCATTGCTCTGGATTGTTGACCCCAAGTATTTAAAGTCATCCACCCTCACTAGCTCTTCTCCCTGTAGCCTCACTCTTTCCCCTCCATCCCTCTCATTCATGCACATATATTCAGTTTTAATTCAGCTTATCTTCATGCCTCTCCTTTCCAGTGCATGCCTCCATCTTTCTAATTGTTCCTCCACCTGGCCCCTGCTTTCATTCCATATCAAAAAATCATCTGTGAACATTGTGGTCCAAGGGGATTTTAGTTTAACCTCATCTGTCAGCCTATCCATTACCACAGCAAACAGGAAGGGGCTCAGAGCTGATCCCTGATGCAATCCCACCTTCACCTTAAATTCTTATGTTACGCTTATGGGACACCTCACCACTGTTCTTCAGCCCTCATACATGTCCTGTACTATTTTAACATACTTCTCTGCCACACCAGACTTCCGCATGCAGTACCACTGTTCCTCGCTTGATACTGTGTCATGGGCTTTCTCTAGATCTACAAAGACACAATGTAGCTCTTTTTGACCTTCTCTGTAATTTTCCACTAGCATCCTCAAATAAAATATTGCATCTGTGGTTGTCTTTCTAGGCATGAAACCATAATGTTGCTCGCAGATACTGACTTCTGACCTAAGTCTACCATCCACTACACTTTCCATAACTTCATTGTGTGGCTCATCAACTTTATTCTTCTATAGTTGCCACAGATAAGTGAATATGAACCTAATGAAGTTCAGTTTTTATAGAAAGGATGAATGGAGTTTTTATTACGTTTTTCAGGTCATAAGTTTACATAAGAATACATTGAAAGCACCCCTCTCATTCACGCACATATATACTTGGGCTAGTCTTCATTCCTCTCCTTTCCAGTGCATATCTCCATCTTTTTAATTGTTCCTCCACCTGCTCCCTGGTTTCACTGCAGATCACAATGTAACCTGCAAACATCATGGTCCAAGGAGATTCCAATATAACCTCTTCTGTCAACCTATCCATTACCACAGCAAATAGGAAGAGGCTCAAAGCTGATCCCTGACATAGTCCCACCTCCACCTTAAATTCTTCTGTCATACCTACGGCACATCTCACCACTGTTCTGCTGCCCTCATACATATCCTGCTTTATTCTAACATATTTCTCCGCTATACCAGACTTTCTATAGATCCACAAAGACACAATGTAACTCCTTCTGACCTTCTCTGTGCTTTTCCATTAGCATCCTAAAGGCAAATCTGTGTTACTCTTTCTAGGCATGCAAACATACTGTTGCTCGCAGATACTGACTTCTGACCTAAGTCTACCATCCACTACACTTTCCATAACTTCATTGTGTGGCTCATCAACTTTATTCTTCTATAGTTGCCACAGCTCTGCAATTCCCTTTTGTTCTTAAAAATGGGAGTGAGTACACTTTTCCTCCATTCTTCAGGCATCTTCTTGCCTGCTAGTATTCTGTTGGAATAATTGTGATCATAATTATCATACATTTGCTTCCAATAAAGAAATGCTTTGCTCTGCCCTAGATAATGTGGAAGCCTCCTAGCAGTAGATAGCAAGAACAAAAACATCTAATCATCAGAACTGTTAGAACTGCTGCCTGTTAAAGAAATGATGACCACACATGTATTCAGCAATCTTCCACACATGCACGCACACATAAACAAACATGTACACCTTGTTTCAAACTGTTTTGCTTGTCGTCTCCTTTTTGTAACATCCATGTAAAAAAGGGGCGTCTTAAAAATAAATAAATAGAGGTGCTGGGGAGAGGATAATCAGAGAGTGCAGTGGTGAATTGTACCAGACAGTTCCTCTACTCTCTCCTCGCGAGACTTGAACTGGTGTCTTTGCTTCCTTTTTTGTCCTGTTTAATGAATGTCTGATTGGTGAACCTGTTGACTAAGTTGGTCAAAAACTCCACCGTCACCTTTGCAAATTGCTACCATACTTCCACCGGTATGTCATCAGGACCAACTGTCTTTCCATTTTTCATTCTGTTCAGTGTCTTTCTAATTTTCCCCTCACTAATCTTTGCCACTTCCTGGTCTTTCACGCTTGCCTCTTCTACTTTACCTTCGCTCCCATTTTCTTCATTCATTAACTTCTCAAAGTATTCATCTATTTTGGGCTTCCACCACCAAGTCTCCTTCTCCCCTTTCCTCCCGGAAGACACACCAAATACTCTCCTGTCTGTCTCTGATCACCTTGACTATAGTTGTCCAGTCTTCCGAGCACTCCTCCTCTCCATTGATAGCCTGTCTCACCTCTTTCCAAAAGGTGTTCAACATTCTTCCTTTCTCAGCTTCCACCACATGGTTTTCTGCTCTACCTTTTTCTTCTTAGTCTTCCTACCCACTACTAGAGTCATTCTACACACCATCATTCTCTCCTGTCGAGCTACACTCTCCCCCACCACAACCTTCTAGTCGGTAACCTCCTTCAGATTATACTGTCTGCACAAAATATAATCCACCTGCATGCTTCTACCTCTGCTCTTGTATGTTACTATATGTTCCTGCCTCTTGTGGAAAAAAATAGTTCACTACTGCCATTTCCAACCTTTATGCAAAGACCACCACCATCACCCCCTCAAAGTTCCTTTCCTGGATGCCGTACTTACCCATCACGTCTTCCTCGCCCCCGTTTCCTTCACCAACATCTCCATTGTAATCTGCACCAGTCTAACTTGCTTTCTGTCTGGGATGCTCAGAACTACTTCATCTAATTCCTTCCAGAATTTCTCTTTCAACTCTAGGTCACATCCTACCTGTGGGGCATAGCTGCTTATCACATTATACCTAACACCCCTAATTTCAAATTTCGGCCTCATCATTCGATGATCACCTGTAAGACATTCTTAGCCAGGTCTTCCTGTAAAATAATAATCTACTCCATGGTAAAATAATTTACACCCTGCTCCTAAGCTTCTAGCCTTACTACATTTCCACCTACTCTCTTGGATGCACAATATCCTTTCTCCTAATCATCATGTAAAACAACTCCTGAGCTTTTCCTGTCAGAGTCCCAACATTCAAAGACCCTGCACTCAGTTGTAGGCTCTGTGCATTCCGGTTCTTCTTCTGCCGACGAATCTGCTTTCCTCCACTTCTTTGTCTTCAATGCATAGTCGCTGAATTTCCACCAATGACCTGAAAGTTAACGGTGCCGAGGGCGGGCATTGTTAACCCGGACCACAACCAATCTGGTATGGTCTTCTTTAGATGAAAGCTCATATTTGTTTGGCACAGTTTTATGCCGGATGCCCTTTATGACACTACCCTCTGCATTTATCCAGGCATGCGACCAGCCTACAGATTGCACTGGCTTGTGCTACCACAGGGCTGCATTAGATTCATTTATGGTTTTTATTATTATCATTTTTGTGTGACCATTGGGTGCAATTCAAAGTACCATTTAATTAAAAAACACTGAAAAATAATTTGTCGTGTGCAAAAATAAAAATTTTGATGCTATATTTGTACATTCTTCACCATATACCTCTCCCTGTTGCAGTCAGTTATTCTTAACGTTTACTTAAGTCTAGTAGCATACAAAGCACATGGTATCACAGCTTCTTTGTTCTTGCTTAACCTTGTTATGAACCCATTAAAAACTATTAAAAATACTAGCTATTCAACAGTTACATAAATTAGTAATAAGTCAGTTGTCCCATTATTTATTCATGAATACATCACGAGACTCTTTTTCTCACTTGAGCCCCCACTCCCCAAAATGTCTGCACACATCCCTGGCTGGTTGGATTATGCTGTGTCCGTGCCATCGTTTTCTGATGAGTATTTTTATTGTTCTTGTTGTATAATGATAATGTGAAAATGAATGCCTACAGCAACAGGGATTCGCTGATGACATTTAATTTTTTCTTGTGGATACAGTAAATACACAGTTTATCTCTGTGTTGTGCTGCCTCCATACATTGCTTCTGAATTAGTCACGGTCGTTGCCTTTTCTCCAGTGAGCCAATCAGAGAAAATGCGTAGGGTTCCTCTGTAGAGCTTTCTGGACTGTTCTTTTTAATTCTCAACAATTTTCCCCATTAATTTTTCCCACCAAAAGAGTTATGTTTCCAGACTAGTATAGATGTTGCATGCAATGAGATAAATAAATAAAGCAAGCTGTGCCATAAAAACAACAAATGCCACCATAATGAGCACAAGACTTTCATTGTACCATTATCAACCAGAGAGATGAGGACCCTTATAGTTATCTTGTGGGAACAGATCCTGCTAGAGAAAGGCAATCTTGTGTGGGTGTGGAAGTGTGCGCGGGAGGGGTGGGGTGAGTCTGTAAAGCAGTGTTCAACGAGTTAATGATCTGTGGTCGTCCAGCTTTCTGGCGAGAAAAAGTTTGAGCCAACTACTATCATCACACATTTCAACTCATTATCTCAGACCCAGACAAGACTTCTTAAGCATCACAAAGTGCAGAAATGTCATTTCTATGTGATGGATAGCTGAGAATGACATTAATTATGAAGCTGCAGGATATGTAGTCAAACAAAATTCCATATCTACACTCCCCTCATATTTTTACAACAAATGTAATTCTTCTCCAGTATTTGAGTTGTATGCGAACGGACCTAAATGTGGACACATGTAGGTTTGACAACAAAAGATGAAAATGGGGTTAGAGACAGATTTTGAATGAAGTTTACGCAATTTGGAACATGTATTCTGAAGATACTAATTACATTTTAGGATATGCAGTGTATGATTTTTCTCCCTTTGTTTAATATGCGATTTTCCATGAAATCTTACACAAATGTATATTTGTATCTTCGCTTACTTTTTTTGCTGGTTCTTTTACAAGTGGTCTTTGTCACTCTAACTACCTTTACCATACATACCACTGGAAAGAGCTTCATTAGTCTTTGCAATACACCAAAGAGATCTGTGAGCAAAGGTGCCGGGATGAGGCAGCCATTTTCATTCACACATTAGGAGATTGCAAAAGAAAGTGTTAATTCAGAGATACTGTATGTAAAAATATGGTTCTGTGTGTGTTTCAGGGTTGACTTTAAGGTTCTTTAATGTTTTTTTTAAAGTGTCTTCATGGTCTTGGACCCTCCTATCTCTGTTAGTTGCTTTTATATGTTAAACTCTCAAGGCCCAGAGGGCCTCTGGCTCTCTCATTTTAGTTATTCCTAAAATCAGGACATTGTGAAGTATCATTCAACTTTCACCAGCCCGTCTAGAGAACAAACTGTCAGAGCACCTCATGGCTGTAGAGAACAGTCATCTTTTTAACAATGGAATTCACATGATTAACTACTCAGAAGATTAGGAGATTGACATAAAAAGGTATTTTTACAGCTATTTACAATGGTGGTAGGCATGCTGGCAAATATAGCAATTATGTGCGGTGACAGATTTGTTAAAACATGGAGGCTTTCTATCACAGTATTTCCTTACATACCTGCAGTTGGGCCTGAAGACTGGTCCAACCCTCTACATCCTCTCCACTTGTTAGACATTTTAAATCCTTAAAGTGTGGGTCAATCACAGCATCCATCTTGAATCATTCATGGTTGAGTAAAACTCCATGTTAGTATAGGTCCCTTGTAAAGGTTGTATTGAATCAAACAGTGCTGGTTGACTCATCATTGGAGACCTCAATGGCACGGTAACAGTACGAGATAGAAAGTTAAGAAAAAAACAGAAACACCAAACATGAGACATGTGGATGTCTCACCTCCAACGAGTTCAGTCACATATCTGGGGTACACAATTCAGGAAAGCAATTATTAATCTACAAATTAACTGTCAAATATAGACCTTTGTAAAGAAACAATAAATGCCATTAAAAACCATTTCAATCACCTGCATGGTCCTCCAGGGCGTCCCCCTCTCTGAGCTGTCGATTTAACATGGTGGAGGGGTTTGGGTGTCCTGATGGTTCTAGGAGCTAAGTGGTGTGGTGCTTTCTACCTCTCATATCATCATCCATGGCAAACAGGTCCTAGATGAGGGACCAGACAAAGTACAGCACATAGACATAGGGTGAGGAGTATAAATACACCTAGTTTTCCTTGCGCAGAGGTGGCACATCGGGCACCCTTCTGGAAGCGGGCCTGGAGATGGGACTCAAAGACGAGACCCTGCACCAATGCGCCCCGGCCAAGGACAGCCTGGAGAGGCGATGTGGGTCCCCCTTGCCAAGAGCTCACAACCTGTGGGAGAGGCCAAGTGGGTCCGATGAATGGCGACCTTGGCAGTACATTCCACAGCTACAGAAGTTGACTCAGGGGATATGGAATGTCAGCTCTCTGCCAGGGAAGAAGGGTGAAATGGTTTGTAAGGTGAAGAGGCTCTGATTAGATCAAGTCAGGCTCGCCTCCACGTACTGCATGGGTTTTGGTACTAGTCTCGTTGAGAGAAGTTGGACTCCTTTCCTGTCTGGTGTTGCTCATGGCGAGAGCTGCAGAGCAGGTGTGCGCATACTTATTGCTAAACACCTCGGTGCCTGTACATTGGGTTTACCCCAATGGGCGAAAGGGTAGTGTTCCTCCACTTTCATGAGGCAGGAAGGGTCACATGACCAATTGGTTTCCTCTTTTTGATAACAGTATTTTCCTTAAATTGAAGTTGAGAATGGACAATTTCAGGCACAAATAAAAATAGATCTGTTTAAACATTGTATTATTTGTGACAAAAACATGAAGCAATTTTAAAAAAGAGGAACACAAGTTCTGTGATATCCCAATTGGAACACTCGGGGCACAGTGTAAAATACTATATGAAAAAAGAGGTGAAGAGAAGGACACAAAGAATGTAGTTTCATGTCAAATAGATGCTAGGATCAATTGTAAAATAAAAGAAGGAAAAAAAATACAAAATGAGATTGACTCATGAGAACACATTGAATAATCAGACTGTGATGAACAGAAATTGAAGACAGAGCACAGGTGGGCCGCCGTGTAACTATTTGTGTGATCGCTGAGTGTCAAAGAAATTATGTAAGCCTTGGCAAACAACTTCATACAAGTGCTTTCTTTACTTTGCCTCCACTCTCAATCGGACCATCAAATAGGTAAAAATCTGATGCAGTGTCAGTCATCCTTTCCCTGTTTTGGCTTATGGATGGGTTCTGATCAATACAAAATGGGAACGGAGGAAATTTGCATGCTCCCAATGATTCCCCATAGAGTCAGCCAATCATCAGGAATTAGAAAAAGGGTGGGGGATGGGGAGCTCTGGGTGAAGGCGAATACATTTAATGTTGAGTAAATAGACATTGATTTTTATGTAAATTACTCCACATCAGCAGCTATGGACTAGTCCAATCCTGAATAGGGCAAAAGCAGATAATGGGATATTATCCACTATTCAGCATTCTCACTATATTTTAGTCTCCCGAGTCTCTCTGAATTAGTACCTCACTGGTCAAACTTTTTTTTCCTTCTCTTGTTTCCCATTTGCATTCTGTGTTATGCAGCTAAGCAGCAAAATAGAGCCTTGTTGTCTTTCTGTCTTGTGTCTGAGCAAATGGTTTTCTTTTCTTATAAATCAAATGGGAAACCTGGCATATTTCCAAAGATCATTCCTCTGCTGAGCATCAAACGAGGAACTGTGAGGGTCCAAAAATATTCTGTTTAGGAGAGTGGAAAGCTGAGTGTTGGTGGCTGATCAGCAGTTTAACAAGCAAGTTATCGCACACATGCCAGAAATGCCGTGTGGGGCTAGAACTCACATTGGGCAATGGGGTCAGTCAAAGCAGTGTACCATTAAAAGCAGTCGAGGATGACAACCTCAGAGGGCTTGGTTGCCCTTGCTATCAGAAAAGATTACCCTCATCTCAGAATCTTTGTTCCTGCACGAAAGAAAGCAAAGTATGCAGAAAAATGGGAGACGTGTATCTGCGGTCGTACAGTATGTATGCTCTACATGGGTATTAAATAAAAAAGGTCCAGAATAATTTCACAAAGCCAGTTTTGTGTGGTGGATTATTTTTTTATTTTTTTGGTGGGGTGGGTGGGTGACGTGTCTGTGGTTTTGTGTTTTTTATTACATGTCATTACTCATAATTAATCTGTCCATCCCTTGTTGTTGGCTTTTGTAAAAGGTACTTTCTTCAGACCTTTCATTGAGTGGGCCTTATTTGGGAGCATTAATCTGAACTAAGGCACCAGAACCAATGTTTTTCCTCAGGCAGGAAAAAGATGAATCATTAATAATCTCATCAAAACAATGAGTCCCAGTCCTGGAACAATGGAGAGACTGCAACATACCATCAAGAAGTACAGAAATACTGTATTGTATCTTGTTTTTTTTATTCATTGTCTTCCTATTTTGCAGACTTTTAGTACAGTTGTTACTTTTTAATCTTTAAAATTTCAAAACATTTGTGCAACATTTTATGTCATCAATTGCTTTTGCTTCAGGTTTGCCACGATAGCATTTTTTTTTAGAACAATATAGATGGTCCCAAAAGGTGGCACGGTGAGGCGACCGGTTAGAGCATCTGCCTCACAGTTCTCAGGACAGGGGTTCAAATCCCAACCCCGCCTGTGTAGAGTTTTCATGTTCTCCTTGTCCCATTGTAGGTTTTCTACGGGCACACCCATTTCCTCCCCCATCCCAAAAATATGCATTAATTGGAAACTCTAAATTGCCCTTAAGTTTGATTGTGAGTGTGGCTGTTGTTTGTGTCTATGTGTCAATAAGAGGAGGTACATTAGATAAGAGAAGGTTAGACATGCTCAAATAAAGTGCTGATATTAAGAAAAATAAAGGTTTAATCCCGTTTTCTGTTTGAGATCTTGACACAACAGTGAGGTCTCAAACAACTTTTACAAATCATAACCATTTTAGAAGTTATGTTCGGTGAAAACATTTGTTTTTGGTTCATAATGGTGGTTCCCACTATATGCAATTTAACAAGAACTCCCAGTTGTAACTTCATACTGACAAGTACAAACAAATATTACTGTACCTGTTCTATTTTAAGTTTGGTTTGTTTCAAATTGTCTCCTCTTTTCTCGGTCCTTTTGTGATTGTTCTCAATCTTTCATGCAATTTAAACACTCTCTCATTCTCCTTTTCTTTCTATCCTCTCTGCATGGTTAGTAATGTCAGTAATTACCACCTGCAATGCAGAGTTGAAATGCCTGAAAGGGTAGCGGTATGTGTGTCCTATTCAAACACACAAACGTTCCAAATAGTGGGTTCCCTACAACATTTAGTACAATCCAGCAGGGGCTCTAACAACAGGGAAACAATGCAGAGAAAAGGAAAAAAATACAGGTAAGTATTTGTAAAGCAAGGTTGAACTTGTGGTTTAGATGTAAAAATGAGGATGCACGGTGAGCAATGCATAAAGCAAGCTATTTTAGTTAGCTGCATGTTCAACTTACATTGTGTGTGACACAACAGGGGTAGAATGGTGGATCTCCTGGGTACTTGGCTGCAATCAGCATGCCGCCTATCCATCATGCCTCGGTGGTGCTCAGCCAGCAGCCACTGCCTTTCGACCACAACTCGGCAGTGGTTGACCAGTAGCAGGAGCAGCCGCCGCCTCTCAATCACGCCTCGGGGGTGCTTTGTCCGGAACTGTCACCTGCTCTTGTTTAGTTCCTGCTTTGCCACTGGGACCCTCCTCATGGACGTCTGTCTGAGTGACACCATAGTGACCTTGGTGCTCGGCGTCCTAGCCAACTTCCTGAGATACTCAGCCAGGTTCCTCGCTTTTGGTGTGCTGGATGTCTGCCAGACAGACCGGGCTGGGGGTTTGTATCAGAAACCGCATTAATCCAACAGGACCAAAATGGATACCTTTCCCAAGTCTCTATTCAACCTCATAACATTGAGCACTTTGATAAGAGCAGTTTCTGTACTGTGATAAATTTGGACACATGATTAAAATGTGTCGAGAAATCAAATGAAATTCAAGAAATTGCTGACTTGATTGAAAATAACTTTCAGAACAATCTTGGCTATGAAAGGAAGATTTGAGCTTAGTCGATAGCTAACTAAAATGGAAGTGTGATCTGTTTGATTTTTGTTTTCTTTAGAACAGGCTTAAAAGCATCATTTTAAAGCGCTCCAGGAAACCTGCCATACTGAAGTGAGAAATGACTTGTTGCATATCAGCTAGCATTAACTTCACAATAATTTTGAAAAAGTCAACTGGTATTGAGTCAAGACAGCCCATTGATGGTTTTAGCTACTGAATCATTTTCTCTACTGTTTTTGGTCAACTGTACCAAATTCTGACACGGTAAAAGAGTTTTCACAGGGTGATTCAGATGTAGCATCATTTTGCTGATTTGTACTGATATTTAACCTAATGGATTGTTTTTTTTTTCCACTAAAATAGCAGGCAAACTCATTGCATTTATCAGCTGTTTGGAGTTCTGGAGCTATCTGATTGGGCGTCAACCACGGCAAACAGAGTGTGAATATTATTGAGGTTCTGACTGATAATTTCAGAAAAGTGTTGCTTTCTAGCCCTGACTAACTATTGGTTAATATTCCAAAGACACTGTAGAGGTCAAAGTCAATTTAGAGTTTAGTTTTTCTCCAATTATATTCGCCTTTCCTACACTTTGACAATTCTTGACCTTCATTGTGCTACTCCACGGTGTTCTAGGTCACCTCAAGATGGCCTTAATTTTTAGAAGAGCGAGAGTATTCATGTCCCTCATGGCCCCTCATAGAAACATCTCATCCAGTTCAGTTGACAAACAGAATAGACATCAGATATTCAAATTCAAACAAGAACGATCACTAGTGACATTCATGTCGTAGTAGAGACTGGGGGTATTCATCTACAATTGAGGTATCTCTCAATCATAGTGTGCAGTCAAACTCCACCAACGGCAGATGTCAATAGGTTCCATCAATTGTCCCACTTCAGAAAGAGGCAAATGGTCTTCATTTGGTGAACAGAGACAAATCCAAGGAGGGTTTTCAGACCAGTTGGGTGTGAAAGTTAAATAACTTATTGTCTTAGTGAGAAGCTAGTTTTTCCGTACTTCCCCTTTGATGATATTCTTGACACTGGCTGAAAATTAATTTAGTATCTATGTGAGAGAAATTAGCTATCCTGAAAGTCGTCTGTCACAGTGAGTGGCTTGGAAGAAGGCAGAACAGTCAGATTTAGGGTTGATGGTCACTATGTGCTCAGGCAGGGCATGCTCACAACACTGCTCTAAAGCCCAAAATATGTTGCGCTGCTTAAAATAGAAGCACCCTATATAGCTTGAATTATAACTTTTTTTGACTAATGTATGAGTCTAAATGGGACAACTTCTGAGAGTGGACACGGACTATGAGTAAGTGACGTTTGTTTTAAATGATGTGAAAACAATCAAGGGAGAAAGAATGAGTTGGTAAGCACCATGCCACATTACCTAGTTGACTCACAGGCTAGGGAATGTAAGACTTAACATTTCCCTATGCGAGGATCCTGTTCGTAGACTTCAGCTCTGCATTTAATACCATCATCTCTGAATTTCTCTCTTACAAGCTTCTGCAGCCCAGCATCTAGCCTGCCATCTCCTTGTAGATCTACAACTTCCTGACAAAGGTGAGTCTGGGGGACACCACCTCGTCCACACAAACTATCAGCACCGGGACACCCCAAGGTTGTGTCCTCTTCCAAATGCTCTTCTCGCTTGACACAAAGAACTGCACCTTGAGACACCTGGCTGTCAAATTCCTGAAGTTCACGGATGACACAACAGTCATTGGCCTCATCAAAGACAGCAACGAGTATGAGTATCGACAGGAAGTGGGGAGGCTGGACCTTTGGCGTGGGCAACTCAACCTTGCGTTGAACACTCTAAAGACTGTAGAAATCCTTCAAGTTCTTGGGAATTACAGTCATACAGGACCTGGAGTAGGAGACAAACATCAACTCTATCTTCAAAAGAGCCCATCTCAGAATATAATTCTTGTGACTTCTGAGGAAGCACGGCTTGTCACAAGAGCTGCTGAGACAATTCTACACAGCTGTCATCCAATCAGTACTATGTAACCCCATTAGTCTGGTTTGGGGTTGCCACAAAAAAGAACAAACTCCGCTGCAACGGACAATCAAAACCATTTGTCGGCACCACCCTCCCCACCCTTGAATACTTGCACGCCACTTGAACTAGGACCAGAGCTGCCAGGATCCTTTTGGATCCTCCACATCCTGGCCATCAGCTCTTCCAACTCCTTCTGTCAGGCAGGCACGACCAATCCATGCAAATCAAAACTAGCAGGCATTCAAACAGTTATTTCCCTCTGGTAATTAAGCCATTCAATTCTTGATCCGTAAATCTATTATTTTCTGGATTATGCCATTGTTGGGACACACCCTCACTTCCTGCTGGTCCAAGGATTATTATTAGCAATATATACTGTCGACTATCACAAGATCCGTCACTTTAAACTGCTCCCTTTTCACAATTGTCATTGCACTGGTCTATAACGGTGAACCGTGAATTGGTAAGGGCACTCTGTATATTCTTATGCTTACTGTGGGGCGTTGATGCACTCTTAACTGCTCTGCCTGTTTGAATGCCTGCCAATTTTGATTTGCATTGATCAATAGCGCCTACACGACAAAAGGAGCTGGAAGAGCTGGTGGCCAGGATGTGGAGGGTCCGAAAGGATCCTGCCTGCTCTGGTCTGGTTCAAGTGGCGTGCAAGTCTTCAAGGTGGGTAGAGTGGTGTTGACAATCTGTTCAAAGGTTTTGATTGTTCGTTACAGTTGGAGTTTGTCTTTTTGTGTGGCAGCCCCAAACCTGACTGTGATGGAGGTAAGCAGTACTGATTGGATGACCGCTGTGTAGAACTGTCTCAGCAGCTCTTGTGACAGGCCATGCTTCCTCAGAAGCCGCAAGAAGTACATCCTTTGCTGGGCTTTTTGAGGGTAGAGTTGATTTTTGTTTCCCACTTCAGGTCTTGTGAGACTGTAATTCTCAAGAACTTGAAGGTCTCGACAGTTGACACAAGATAGTTGGACAGCATGAGGGGCAGCTGTGGTGAAAAATGCCTCATCACACCAGGCTAAAGAGGTTGCATATTGAAGTGGAGATAGGGCCCTCTGCAATCGCATTAGAAACCAGGTGACCAAAGAAATTATCATTGCAAAGAGGGATTATGCAGCTAAACTGGAAAAACTGGCGCTAATGACTCCAAATCCATCTGGCAAGTCTTACAAGCAACGCTCCCCGCATCAGTAGAAAACCAGAGCAGGCTAGCCAACAACCTCAATAGCTTTTACTGTAGATCTGAAAAGGACGCTTTCACTCCACACTCCCACCAAGCCGCACAACTGTCCACTCCACCGTTTAACATCAATCAAAGGGAGGTGAGGCACATCTTTAAACAACAAAATATCAACAATGCGCCCGGCCCAGACCTTGTATCCCCATCCTGCCTTAAAGTCTGCGCAGACCAACTTGCACCTGCTTTCACAAAGATCTTCAAAATGTTTCTACAACTGTGTAAAGTACCAACCTGCTTCAAATGCCCCAACATCAGAAAAAAAAAAAAAAAAAAAAAAAAAAAAAACAACTGTCTCAGGTCTAAATGACTCCAGGGCTGTTGCCTTAACATCTGTGGTAATGAAGTCCTTTGAACGCCTTGTGCTGGACCACCTCAAGAGCTGGACTCAAAGCAGTTTGCCCATCAAGCTAACAGTTCTGCAGATGATGCCGTCAACATGGATCTGCACTTCATCCTTGAACATCTCAACAGCAAGGCAACTTATGCGACGATCCTGTTTGTGGACTTCAGCTCTGCATTTAAGACCATCATCCCTGAACTCCTCTCCTACAAAGTTTTCCAGCTCAGCATCTCACCTGCTGTCTTCCAGTGGCTCTACAGCGTCCTGACCGGCAGGAAACAGCAGGTGAGGCTGGGGGACACCACCAAATCCACACACACTATCAGCACCGGGGCATCCCAAGTCCTCTCCCCTATCGACAGGAAGTGGTGAGACTGGAGCTTTGTTGTGACCAATACAACCTATCATTGAACACTCTAAAGACTGTAGAGATGATTGTGAATTTCGGGAGTTATTCTTCACCACAGCTGCCCTTCACGCTGTCCAACTGTCTTGTGTCAAACATAGAGACCTTCAAGTTCTGGGGAATTACAGTCTCGCAGGACCTGACGTGTGGGACGGACATCAACCCCATCCTCAAAAAAGCCCAGCAAACGATGTACTTCTTGTGGCTTCTGCGGAAGCACAGCCTGTCACAAGAGCAGCGGAGACAGTTTTACACAATTGTCATTGAAGCAGTACTTTGTACCTCCATCACAATATGATTTGGGGCTACCACAAAAATTTACAAACTCTAACTGTAACGGACAATCAAAACTGCTGAGCGGATTGTCGGCACCACTCAACCTACTCTTGAAGACTTGGGTCCAGAGCGGGCAGGATCATTTCGGACCCTCCACATCCTGGCTACCGGCTGTTCCAGCTCCTTCCATCGGGTAAACACAACGGATCAGTGCAAGGCAAAACTAGCAGGCATTTAAACAATTATTTCCCTCTGCCAATTAAGTCATTCAATTATTGATCAGCGAACCTACTATTTTCTCCCTTACACCGTTCTTGGGACACTCCCTCACTTCCTCCTGCTCCAATCAGTATTAGTAAAATATACTGTAGACTAGCTCACAATTCATCACTTTAAACTGCTTCCTTTTCACAATTGTCATTGCACTGGTCTGTAATGGTGAACCACAAATGGGTAAGGGTTATACACTCTTAACTGTTCTGAATGAAGAAGACTGCATCTTGTACATCTGTGACTTATCAGGAATAGTTCCTATTAACTGAATGTCTCTTGTTCTTTGTTCTTGTTAGTTTGTTTGTTCTTTGTTCTCAATGTTGTACCAGCGTGACACCAACTGCAGGAGAGAAATTCCTTGTGTGTTGTTATAAACTTGGTCATTAAAATTGATTTGGAATTTTATTTCTTACCATATTGGAGTCCTTCAGGTGTTTTTTTGTCAACTCCATCTGGTCTTTTTTGCGCTTCTGTTGGTCCACTCTGTCATAAACACTTAACTGGTGGATGGCTGCTGTGATGATAGACTTGCTAGAACATCCTCCCATTGCCCAACTGCATCTCTTTATCTCAGCAATCATAATCTCTGGGTTCAATTTCAACTGGCTACTGGAGTTAGTCACATTGTGCTATCTGGCATGCTCCATTCAGGTTTGCTTTTGAACCACCATCACCATCAATGTGTATTGATTGGTTTTATTGAAACATGTAATCAAACATCCATCCATTTTTATTCTAAACACTTTTGTACGTGTATAAGAAGAAATGATCTTGGAACAATTTAGTACACTTTTTTTTTTAACTGGGTTAGACACCAATGACTAAGTGATGTTACCTTAAGTCGTCTTTGTATTTTCCAGCATTGATGCATTTTAGGATTTATAGCAACTTTTCTTTATCGGAGATGATAAACCCTGATGCTGATGAGTCAATACTTGTAATTTTGTCTCATTTGCAGTCACTGTAAAACTCGTAGGCACAAACAAACCTCCCCACAGCCAAAGTAAATTGGGTCCATGTTGTCCAAACCCTATTTATGGTTCCCCATTGTTTTCTCTCAGTGCAGTGCGAGATGTGGATAAAAGGCTAAACTAATCCACCCCTTATCCTGAACGATGTGGAAAAATCTGTTTGGAAAAAAAAACATTGTAGAAATGGGCCAAAAGAAACCAAAATGTTGAAACAGAATGGTCGGCAAAAGGACAAGGGGAGGGTGTGGGGGAGAGATGGTGTGCCACGAAGTTGGCTGTCTCTCTCTCTGTCCTCCCCATCTTAGCTTCCTGTCACTCCAAGCTGCTGACAAGCCCCATCCTGTCTCTGTTGTCGGCACCTCAATCACATGAGAATCCGATACTGTCATCACACAGTGAGTGCCATTTCAGATTGTGTGGATGGTTATGTGCATTTGATTGAGCATGGTGACCTCTTGCTGAGGAAGACTTGTGAGCGCGTGTTTGTGTTCGTGTATGTGCGTGCGCGCGTGTGTGTGCGTGCGCGCATGCGTGTGCATGCGTTTCCTGTAATTTCACAAGCAAGCCTTCTTGAGAAAAGTCTTGACTGTCAGTTTATCTGACACATTTCTATTCTGCGGAAAATCTATGGATTACTTGAAGCCAGCAGATAACACGCAATGTAATTCTCCATTCCAAACACAATGGTGAATGAAAGAAGTTGTGGGTTTGGGTTGTATACATGAATGTGAATGAAACTGGAACATCTTGAATAGCTGCATGATTTATGTAAAAATCCAAGAAAGTTGTTTGGATCATTGCTTAGAAACCATACATTTTCTGCCTTTTCGATGCACTATACGTATTTATTCATTCATTATCTGCTCATTCTCAATAGGGTTGCGGGCATAGTGGAGCCTATCTACAGACAAGAGGCAGGGTACATTCTGAACATTTTGTCAGCCAATAGCAGGGCACCTATAAACAAACAATGATTTTCTCCCACATTCACATCAATGGGCAATTCAGACTCCTTAATTAAACTACCCTGCATGTTTTGGGGATGTAGGAGGAACCCAGAGGGCCCAGAGAAAACCCACGCACTGACGGGGAGAGCATGCAAACTCCCCACAGTCCAGGCCAGAATTCGAACCCCAGTCTTCAGATGTGTGAGGCAAATGTGCAAACCAGTTGACCACCATGCCACCTGCACTTAATTGCATGTTTGTGTGTATGTCTGTGTGTGTGCGTGTGTGCTTGCATGTGTGTGTACATTCAGTCACAATTCTAATGAAGGAATGTGTTGAAGCTTTTTAGGTGGAGTTCTTTCCCATTCTTGCTTGATATACACCTTCAGCTGTTCAACAGTCCAGGGTCTCTGTTGTATTATTTTGCACCTCATAATCCATCACACATTTTCATTGTGAGACAGGTCTGGACTACAGAAAGTCTAGTCTAGTACATGCACTCTTTTATTACTAAACCACATCAATGTGCAGAATGTGGTTTGGCATTGTCTTGCTGAAATGAAGACGGGTGTCCATGAAAAAGACATTGCTTTCGATGGCAGCATATGTTTCCCCTAAACCTGCATGAACCATTGAGCATTAATGGTGCCTTCACAGATGTGTAAGTTACTCATGCCATTGGCAGTAACATAGCACCATACCATCCACCATACCATCCCAGATGCTGGCTTCTGAATATTGCAACCATGAGAGTCCAGATGGTTCTTTTTCTCTTTGGCTGGGGGTACAATGTACAATTTCCAAAAAGAATTTGAAATGTGGACTCGATGGACCAGAGAACAACTTTCGACTTTTCATTAGTCCATCAGCAGATGTTTGCTGAGGTGCTCGCATACTACCAGGACAGAAAAGCATCGGTTATTGAGTTAATTAACTTACTTCTCCCTTTAGTCTCCTAATCACCAGTTAAGAAAGTATTTCTTTGCTGCTTATTGTCAAGGGCCTGCACTGTGGAACAATACCTGTCCAAGATCTTGGCAGGTGTCAAGTCACCATTCATTTTTAATCATCTGCAGGATTTGTAATGCTAGCAAGGTGTCAACTCAAGATAAACAACTTGCTCTGGAGACAATTACAAATTCAATAAACTTTCCCAGGAGAGGGAAAAACACAACACAGGAAATAGCATTTTTTTTTCACTTTGCATATTTGTTGAGAGAGTAGTTGTTAATATCTGCAGTGACTTTTAACTATACTCTCTTAAAGATGCACCATTGTCTCCGTGTAATTTCCAAGGCAAATTTTGAAACAGACTCCTATTTCAGGTCTGGATGTGCCGACAACCCCCTGTTGTGCCACCCGCTGCTGCATGGACATGGACATGGACCTGCACTGGAGCCAGTTGCCATCTCAGATCTCTTGATGTGCTTGGCTCTGTTCACAGCCTGCAGACACCCAGGGTCAATTTTGGAGGGGAAGCAGGATGGAAAGATTAGCACAGGAGGTGATCAGTCAGAAGGGAACTGGCTTGTCTCAAACTGTCAAAAGACTACACTTTGTAAAGCCTTGTTTTGTCTTGCCATCCCTTTTTTACTTTAGCACTCTCCTGCTGTGGTTTTGACAATTTATGTATTGCATGAAATTAAGACTGTATTTGGAGAAATATTTCAACCTGGAATGTCAAGCCACAAAGGGAGACATTTTATCTGGAAATATTCAACAATTTAAAGACAAACATTTCTGTTTCATTTGGTATGTAAATACTGGTGTTAATATAATACAGCCTTCAGTGACTCTCTACTTTTTTTGTGGATTTTTATTTTAACCAGTCATTTTCTCTAAAAGCAACTTGCCGCTAATCATGGCACTTGATAGTCAATATAAAAACTAAAGTATTGTGACACTTGGACATTACATTAACAGGAAGGCAAAACAACAACAACAACAACATTGGGTCTTGTCTTTGTCTTTGCAGCTACTGTATTCTTTAATCTTATCTCTTATCTTTTGGAAAGAGTTTCCATTATTCAAACCCGAAATCCTTAAAAGATGCTGGAAGCAGTTTGGGCTTTTAGCTCAACAGTAAGTGCACTCAACTTACAACCGATGAGACCGTAGCAGCACAGCCAAGGTGTGGTGGGACAGTGCAGAATCACCACAGCTACACAGGGACATGTAATTGTGGCAAGTGTAGCGAAGTAACAAAGTTAGAGGGCACAGATGCTGAATGAAAGGCCCTGTTTCAAAAAGTAGAAAATACAGCATCTTTCCAAAAGAACTTGGTCAGATAAAGATTTATGATTTAAGGAACTATTGCTGCAAAAGGTGGACTACATCATGAACCGAGTGACTAGTCAGTCATGGGGGACATTTTGACACCATCACTGAGCAGAAATCAATCCCACACTGCCTGCACCCAAGTCCGGCATTTGTACCACTCTACCGTAAGTGACTTAAGTTTGATAGTTCAATCAAAATGCTGCATTCCTTCATCAGTTTATCTCTGCCCAAAGTTGGCATTACCACTTCAAGATTTAACATTTGGAGATACAGTGGTGCCTCGGTTCTCGAATACAATCCGTTAGAAGGCTGGTTGAAAACCAAAATGCTTAAAAACCAAAGCACGTTTTGCCGATTACAATGAATGTAAAATGAAATAATGCATTCCAAGCCTAAAAAAATGTTTTTTTAAGCATTGCTTTTGCTTTTCCTAATAATAAACTGCATAGTAGAATAAATGCATGTATAGTTTAAATACTTTATATAATTAAATCATTTAAGCCTAGTAGAGTATGCTAGGCTGGGAGTGCATTGCCGTATCTGTAGCGACTCGGCCCCAGCCTTGTAAAACTTTTTTTTTTTAATTAAAAAAAGTGCAGAATAACTTTATAAGCAAGTAAAAATGAAGTGGGGAAAAATGTTTTTTATTTGCACAGAAAGTACTTATCATTAAAAAGAATAACTTGTAGGTAGAGTTAATGGAACAAAAGAAAAAAGCAATGCAAAACAACAGTTTCAAATGTCTTTGGTGAGGGTGACTTGCCCCTTTTTACAGAGAATCAAACTAATGTTTGTTTCTGCCATCTTTTAAGCAGTTTTCTGAAGTGGTTCATAACAACATCATTAAAATGTTGCAGTCCTCTGCAACATTCTGCTTTATTTGGGTGATGAAGTTCCACAAAATTATGGATGTCATTCCATTAGCACAGATAGGTTCAATATCGGCACTTGAGACATCCTTCCTGCCTTCAGCCTCATAAGACGACATCTCCTCCATTCCTCGCCAACACTATCCCTAGCTAACTGCAGCTCATTCACGAAAATAAGAAGCAACTTTTTTACTTCCTCCAAGATCTGTGGCCTCTGCTTGGTGAACACAGTTGCTCCTTTAGCAACATCACTTGCTTTGAGGGGATCCTTGTTTCCGGATGGTGCTGATCGTCGTTTTCGCCATGCTATACTTCTTTGATAACTCGGAAACACGCACACGTGCTCTATCCAATCCTTCTTGAAGTCGAGTTTTACGCATCACTTTCCTTTTTTCAGCACCAGCAGTTCCACTTGCCTTCTTTGGAGTCAGGATTGGGGGTTAATTTTGCTCAATTTGAAGAAAAAAAAGTCACTGCAGTACTGGGAAACGTCCGCAAGCAGAGGAATGTGTGAGTCAACTGGTTGCGCCGCGCCTTACGTCTTTTCCGTTTTTTTTGGGGGTGCGTTCAAAAGCACAATAGCAAATTGTCGTGGGTCAGTTGGTCGGGGCGTTCGAATACCGATTTTCGTTTGAAAACCAAAGCAAAAAAAAAATCTCAAAATTTTCGTTCGGAAACTGATTTGTATGAAAACCAAGACGTTCGAAAACCAAGGTACCACTGTACATGCTATTGTAACCAACTATAGGTAGTAACAGAAACAGAACACATTTGTAATTTCTATAACATCAAGCACCAGCCTTAGATTGACTTATGTTCGACATCCCTCCCCAATAAATATTATTAAAGCTGTATGGTGTTGTTTTAACATTATATTATTAATGTATGTCCATGTCCTTGGGGCCCTGTATATGACACATTTTACAGAAAATCTGATTACTTTAAATCAATTCTTCAATCATTGAATAATTTTAGTCTTTTTGCCATCCTCACTTGGGTCCCGGTTATGCCGGACCTTATCCCAGTTATTTTCGGGCGAGAGGTGGGGTACACTCTGAACTGGAAGCCAGCCAATCGCAATAATCCATTGTTATTTATTTCCAACAGCCTTTTGTTTTCACTCGTGTGCAGTGCTGCATATGTACATTTTTTATGGGTAAGATTTCAGCTTTTACTGTATATGTTGCCATGTAAATGTATTTTCTCAAAAGCCTTCAGAATTACAAGTGCTGGCATCTATCAAGTCAAACACACACACACATGCGCACTTATGCACACAAACACAGACTTTCATGCTTAAAACGGTCCAATCAGATAGTTGATTTCTATTCATTTCAAAGGGAAACATTATCTTGGTATAAGAAGGTTTTGAGTTCTAACAGGATCACGACTTGAATTAAATTCATAACCGGACGTTCCATTGTATAAGCTACATGACTGGAAGTTGGGCAGCCAAAACTCGCACGATGAAAAAAAAACAGGCGAAAGCCTGATGGAAGTGAATTACAATACTGTATATTATTTTATATACATTACTCTGACCCCGCCTCCTGCCTGTTGACAGCTGGGATGGGCTCCAGCACTCCCTACGATCCTTGTGAGGATAAGTGGTTAAGAAAATGATATATTACTGTATGTTTTATATTTATTATTATTCAGTATATGGTTCATATTATACAGTAATAATAATAATAATAACAGCAGAACAGTGGAGCAGCCGTTGAGCGTGGGCCTCACAGTTCTGTGTTCAAATTCTGGCCCCGCCTGTGTGTAGTTTCCATGTTCTCCTTGTGCCTGTGTGGGTTTTCTCTGAGCACTCCTTCCACATCCCAAAAAACATGCAACATTAATTGGATACTCTAAATTGCCCCTAGGTGTGATTGTGAGTGCTGCTGTTGTCTGTCTCTGTCATGGGCACGAGGCAACAGGCTTGACCCAAATGCAGGACTCCGAGATGAGGACATGATCTTAAGCGTGCTTTTATTCCAAACTGAGGTCATATACCAATAACCAGTCCAAAACTGTCAGAAGCACAAAAACGTGAGGCTAGAGGCAAGGTCCAAAAACGTGAAACAAAGGTTCGATGACTAAGAGGCAAAACTTGAAAAAATGAACAATCATTTAGCATGACTAAGAAGGCACAGATACGCTGTGACAAATGGATACTCAACACAAGGCTTGCGACTTATCCACAAAAGCGGAGAACCCAACATGCAGTAATGCAACGCAACGAACTGGCCAATGCTGATGACACATTCAAAACTTAAATGCCTGGTCTAGTGTCCAATATCAAACAGCTTCGTGACAGCTGTCAGAGGTGGAACTGTCCAGGGCAGTGGCTTCGCCATGCCCCTGAAAGTCTCCCTGTACCCTGTGATTGGCTGGGAACCAGTTCAGGGTGTACCCTGCCTCCTGCCGATTAACACCTGGGATAGGCACCAGCACTCCCGTGACCCTCGTGAGGATATGTGAAAATGAAAATGAAAATGGATGAATAATAATCATTTTAAATAATAAAACCTTACATTATGTTGTAATAGTAGGTCAATGCTTTGGATAGTGTTTAGGCCAGCAAAGATGGATCTGAATGCCCTCACTGCACACCACTGCTGCCACACAGTACAATGATATGAGGAATGAAGCATTGACATTTTATTTGTTTTGGTAGTTCGAGTCTGCATAAGTACTTCTTTGGTCAGACTCGCAATTTCAGAGGCAATTGTAATTTCTAGTTAAAAATATTAATCCAAGAGACGCATATAGGCACATTTTCAAACAGTAATATTCATAAGCACTGCCTCGTTTGGATTTTCATCCATCACAGGAGTGGAAACTTTGCTTCACGCTCGTTTGCCCTTTCTCATTTGTACAAACCTTCCAACCACCCCACATGAATAATACATTTGCACCATTAAACTGAAAAACTAACGCAGTGATCATTTCACTGGATTAAGTGCATTCTCTTCTTTCATGGCTTTTTTATATTCTTTTCTGCCTGCGGGGGGGAATTTTTATTTGAAAAAGTAGATTCAGTAGGAAACTATAACATTTTTTGAGAGTTGAATTCTTTTCCATTAGCTCGTGTGAGTGGACTAATCTTTACCTGGTAAGTCAGCAAAGCTGGTCATCATTTGTTAAATTATAAGAACACAGGGACGAAGAATCAAATGTGTAAAAGTGTGGTGTAATTCAAGTCGAAGAACATCCAACCATCTATCCGATTCCTGAACCACCCGCAAGGGTTGGAGGAGTCCCAACTATCCCCACTCTCCTCCCCAAACTGGTTGCCAGCCAATTGTATGGTGCAGAGAAACAAACAACCACTCACACTCACATGCACACCCAAAAGCAATTTAGAGTCTCCAATTAATGGATGTTTTTGGGATGTGGGAGGAAACCGGAGTCCCCTGTGAAATCCCACATAGGCACGGGGAGAACATGCAAACGCAACACAGGCAAGGCCGGGATTCTAACCCCGGTCCTCAGAACTGTGAGGCAGATGCTGTAACCAGTCGTTCACCGTGCCCCCTTAGAGAAACATTGATAACTTAATTTCCAGCAAGAAACTGTAGAACTATGTGTCACAATATACACTTTTGGTTAATCTACATCCGAAGATAGTCCTCAGCATGTGATACAACCAAATTCATATGCAGATTAAGAGAAATATCAAACACCACAAATCAGTAGTTTGCTGAGCTACTGGTGGCTTTAATTGACAAATCCAATTTCCCATGCTGTGGTTGCTTTCTGTCTGATGCTGCATCCTGGCTGAGTGACTCTCAAATGGGTGTTGAGGTGGACAGAGAATTAGAGTCAAATCTTTGAAAGTCCCCAATGGAAAAGCATCAACTTAAAACACAGACCAAAATAGTGACACTTTGAGTGACAAGGTTAAACATTTAATTAAGGGTTTACGACAATAACCCGTTTCTGTAGCAAAAAAGCCATTTCAATAACAGTTTGATGCCTGAAGAAATCAATGTCTACAATAACTAACGTCTTAATAGATTTCACCACTTCAGAGGCATCTGAAAAAACTGGAAGCACCATCCATCCATTTTCTACCGATGGAGACCCGAGTCAGGTCTTAGGGGAAATAACTTCAGCAGGGATACCCAGACTTCACTTTCCTCAGCCAGTTCTTCCAGCTCTTCTGGAGGGATCCTGAGGGGTTCCCAGGCCAGCCGAGACATACTGTCTCTCCAGCGTGTCCTGGGTCATCCCCGGGGTCTTTTTCCGGGAGGACATGCCCGGAACACCCCACCAGATCAGATGCCCCAGCCACCTCATTTGGCTCCTCTCAATGCAGAGGAGCAGCAGCTCGAGACTGAGCCCCTCACGGATGACCGAGCTTCTCACCCTATCTCCACGCTTGGGATGAAACTCATTTCGGCTGCTTGTATCCAGGATCTTGTTCTTTCGGTCATGACCCACATCTCGTGCCCATCGATGATGGTAGGAACATAGATCGACTGGTAAATTGAGAGGTTCGCCTTTCAACTTTGCGGGCTCTTTATTACGACGGCCCGTTACAGGGTCCACATCACTGCAGACGCTTTACCAATCTGCGTGTCGATCCCCCACTCCATTAATGATCAACTCGTGAAAAAGACTCCAAGATACTTGAACTCCTCCACTTGGGGCAGGATTTCATCCCCGACCCGTAGAGGTCATGCCACCCTTTTTCGACTGAAGAACACGGTGTTAGATCTGGAGGTGCTAATTCTCATCCCAGCCGCTTCACACTTGGCTGCAAACCACTACAGTGAGAGTTGGAGATCATAGCTTGATGAAGCCAACAGAACCACATGACCTGCAAAGACCAGGGATGCGATGCTGACGCCATCAAACTGGACACTTCGTATGCCTCGGCTGCACCTAGAGATTCTGTCCATAAAAGTTGTGAAAAAAATTGGTGACAAAGGGCAGCCTTGACTGAGCCCAACTCTCACCGGAAACAAGTCCGACTTATTGCCGACAATGCATAACAAACTCCGACACCGATCATACAGGGACCAAACAGCCCGTATCAGAGGGTTCAGTACCCCATACTCCCGGAGAACCCCCCACAGGACTTCCCGCGGGACACGCTCCAACGAATTCTCCAAGTCCACAAAACACATGTAGACTGGTTTGGCGAATTCCCACGCACCCTCAAGGATCCTGCTGTGGGTGTAGAGCTGGTCCAGTGATCCACGGCCAGGGTGACGATGACATTGCTCCTCCTGAATCTGAGATTCAACTTTCCGATGGACCCTCCTCTCCAGCACCCCTGAATAGACCTTACCAGGGAGGCTGAAAAGTGTGATCCCCCTATAGTTGGAACACATCCTCTTGCCCACTTCTTAAAAAGATGACCACCACCCCAGTCTATCAGTTCAGAGGCACTGCCCCCATTGTCCATGTGATGTTGCAGAGGCGAGCCAACCAGGACAGCACCACAAAATCCAGAGCCTTTAGGAACTCCAGGCGAATCTCATCCACCCCTGGGGCCCTGCCACCAATGAGATTTTTAACCAACTCAGTGACCTCAACACCAGAGACAGAACAGCCTGCCTCAGAGAACCCAGACTCGGCTTCCTCATGGGAAGGCATGTTAGTGGCATTGAGGAGGTCTTCAAAATATTCTCCCACTGACTCACAACAACCCAAGTTGAGGTCTGGAGTGGGTCATCCCAACTATAACAGTGTTGATGGTGCACTGCTTCTCCCTCCGCCGGACGGTGGACCATAATTTCCATGAAGCCATTTTGAATACGTTTTCCATGCCTCGCCGAACTCCTCCCATGCCTGGGTTTTTTCCCCAGCAACGACCGAAGCTGCATTCCACTTGGGCAGCCAGTAACTCACCTGCCTCGGGAGTTACACAAGCCAGAAATGCTCTCTTGGACTCCTTCTTCAGCTTGACGGCATCCCTCATTGTTGATGTCCACCAACGTGTTCGTGGGCTGCCATGACAGGCACCAACCACATTACGGCCACAGGTCCGGCCATCAGCCTCAGTAATCCACTTGAACTCAATGTCCCTTGCCTCCCACATAACATGGGCAAAGTTCTTTCAGAGGTAGAAGATGAAATTCCTTCTGACATGCCTTCTGCCAGCTGTTCCCTCACAATACTTTAGGCCTTCCACGTCGGACCAGCATCTTCCCCCGCCGTTGGAGCCAACTCACCACCAAGTGGTGATCATGTGACATCTCCACCCCACTCTTCATCCGAGTGTCCATGACATGCGGAAATCCGATGACACGGCCACAAAGTCGATCATCGAACTGCGACCTAGGGTGTCCTGGTACCAAGTGTACATATATGTTGACACCCTGACGCCTGGTGTCCGTTATGGACAATCCGTGATGAGTACAGAAGTCCAGTAACAGAACACCACTCGGGTTCTAATTGAGTGGAGCGTTCTTCCCAATCATGCCCTTCCAGGTTTCACTTTCATTGCCCATGTGGGCATTGAGGTGCCCCAGCAGAATGATGAAGTCCCCAGAGGGAGCGCTCTCCAGCATTCCCTCTAAGGACTCCAAAAAGGGTGGGTACTCTGAACTGTTGTTTGGTGCACAGGCACATACAACAATCAGGACCCATACCCACACCGAAAGGGGGAGGGAGGTTACCCTCTCATTCACCGAGGTGAACCCTAATGTACAGGCACCGAGCAATAAGTATACCCACACCTGCTCGGCTCACTGAGGGCACACAGAGTCCAACCCTTCTCAATAGGACTGCTACCACAGCCAAAGTTGTGCGTAGAGGTCAGTCCGACTAGATCTAATCAGAACTTGTCAACCTCACGCACCAGCTCCGGCTCCTTCCCTGCCAGAGAGGTAACATTCCATGTCCCTGTAGCTGGGGATTGGATCACCAAGGTTCCCGCCTTTGACCACTGCCCAACTCACATCGCACGCGCCGCCTATGGCTCCATTCACAGCTGGTGAGCCCTTGGTAAGGGGGACCTATGTTACCCTTTCGGACGGTGACCATCCCAGTCCCATGGATGCAGGCCCGGCCGCCAGGCACCTGCTTTCAAGCCCCACCTCCAACTGTGAGCACAACATTTACTATTACTTCGCCAGACTAAAGGACGATGCAGGTGAAGATGTGACAACACAATGGAATCCACTTCTAGCCACTTCTAAGAACTCAGAGTATTTTGAAACATTTTTATCATCACACTTAATTTATTGATGACTCCTTGTGCAAGCTTCTCATGATTTATTTTTTATCAAACATTAATACTGGAATTCACAAATTATAACATATGACGGAAGGTGTCTGTTGTGTTATGTGACAGAAGAATCTCTGCTAGTATGAAGGGCAAATTTTATAAAATAGTGGTGAGACAAGCGATGATGTACGGATATACTCAGCAATTTTTCACACACATGCACACACATTCATTAACAAACAGGTACACTGGGTTCCACATATGTTTGACTCCCCACCTCCTCTTAGAGTTGGAACACTCATGTAACGAGGGGCGAAAAAACAAATAAAAGGACAGGGTGAGGAGGGGACCATTAGAGAGTGCTGTAGTGAATTGTATGAGTCAGTTTTCTCCTCTCTCCTCGTGAGCTGTCAAACTTGAACTGAGTGTCTTCTCTCTTTCTCTCAGCCTCAGTGTGATGTTTTGGAGACAAGGATTGAGAGAGCAGACTTTTATGGTTTAAACATATCCAGAGGCAAGAAATTGAGTATGCACTTCCCTCCTCCTCTATTTGAGAAATGGATCACTTAAAAATTAGTTTGTCTCGAAAAATGCTAATGTAGATTTTTTAATCACTGTCCATCGTCCATGTTGCCATTCATCCATCCATTTTCAGAGTCAGACGGAAGCAACATCTTAAGCAGGATAGCTTCACTCTCCCCAGCACCTTAGAGCTCTTCCAGATGATCCCTCACCGTTCCCAGGTAAGACAGGAGACATAGTCCCTCCAGCATGTCTTGGGTCTTTCCCAGGACCTTCTCCTTGTGACATGTGGATGGAACACTTCACAGGTAGGTATCCAGGAGGCATCCTAAACAGATGCTAGGGCCACCTTGTCTGACTTCTCTCAATGCAGAGGAGCAACGACTCTCCTCTGAGCCCCTCCTGGATGAGCAAGCCTATCTATAAGGGAGCGCTTCAACAGCTTGCAAAGAGAACTGACTGAACCACAGCTCAAGACCAAAAGAACAAATCCGCAGATGCAAGCGGTGGTGAGGGTAGGAATGAAAATCAACTGGTAAAATTGAGAGCTTCTCCTTTTGGCTCAGCTCCTTCTTCACCATGACAAACTAATACAGAGTAAACATTACTAGAGATGGTGTATAGATCTCCCACTCCATTTTCCCCTCACTCATGAACAAGACACTAAGACACTTGAACTCATCCACTTGGGACAGGATCTCATCTCTGAAATGCGGAGCGCACCCTTTTCCAAATGAGTACCATGGTCTCAGAATTCTTTACATCTCTTTCGACTTGGGTTGAGATGTACAGGCCAAGCTGTGTGTTGTGGCCCAAGGAACATTGGTACACACAAACCCATCCACCATGATGACGTAACAGCTCAGGGAGGAGTTATTCGGACATTATGTGATCTGCAACAGCTTAGTACAGGCTGATTTAGAAGCAAATAGGCCACTGCAACCTGGCCTACAGGCCTACATAAAGTGACATACTGTATGTAAGTCATGTTGGACCACAACAGTCCTGCACAATTTGTGAGGTGAATATGATCGTATTTTTGCACAATTAGAAATTATGGTTGTATGCAGCTCAGTCATCAAACAAATGTGGGACTGACGTCGGGCCCTTCATCAAACGTTACATTGCCCTGATGTTAGAAGGAAAGTGTTTCTTCATTGGCAAGACATCACTGAGATGTCACCATGTAATAATAAATTACGAGCACACGATGTCTGAAGGATTCAAACTTTTTCAGTACATTTACCGTCTAATGTAAAATATGTAATGTAAAATAACCTAGTTTTGCATTTATAATGAACACAGAGAATTCAGGGGAAGACTATTTATACAGATCTCTTCCAAAACAAGACAAAAATACAAAATAGATTCCTCATTTGACAGCCTCGAAAAGTAGGTGAGGGAGTAGTCACATTACTTCAATGTAGTTTAAGCAAGTCGAGTTAAAACAGTTCAGTGTGGGGAAAAAATGTAGAAATGAAAAGTGAACCATTGACATAAAAGAATTATCACAAAACACTGCTGGCAAGTATATGAAATACACACCGATTTTGGTACTAGTCCATGAAAATCCCAGTGAGATTGGTGAATTACCTTGAATATGTGTGTAAAGCTGGCAGGCCGGATATGCACACTTGATTTGTTCCTACAGTAACACAAATTCCTTACCTGTGGCAAGTTCCGACATTGTAATTTTCGGCCAATGTAATTGAAATGATAACGTATCTGAAAATGGCTGGTGGCAAATGGCGAGGTGGTGCTTCGATTAATTTAGCAGTGAACAATTTGTGCCACCGCTATTAGGACCAGTATGTTGTCACCCACACAAAGCGGGATTGGCCAGCCGAGTGGGACGGGGATGCGTTACTGATGGGCACCTTTGAGTCTACTGAATCACCCGAGTAAATTCCTTAAAACAATTCGTTCAAAAGACATGTTCATCAAATATTTAGGTTCTTTTTCATAAAATAATTTAAGTGCTTCCTTGTTCTGTATATGATCTATCCGTGAGGTTCACATTCACTTTGAAGTCTCACCTTCACCTGCACTCTGGCGACTCATTGGTCATTTGCCGAAGATTCAGAAGTGACAGAACGCTTCAAATGTTCCGTTTTCACTTCTAGGGGAGTTGCTCACCTCACGGTGGCGGGTGGCACCAAAGCCAAGGACAAATCATTTCATAAACTGATTCAATTCAGTTCATTCAGAGAGAGATTCATTCTTCTGAATAAATCGTCGCAAAAGAAACAACACTAGCAGCGTTGGCAATTCAACTCTCAATGCTGTTGTAGATTTTCAATTTAAGAGATGTTTTCGATGTTAATTCTCATAAATTGAATTTGTGTTTTGTGGATATATATACCATTACTTCAAATTATGAGGACAAATATTGTAGCTGTTCATACTTCCTATCGGTTAGTGTTAGTGGCCAGTTGAGTAAATTGAATGAACCATTCATGTTCTGGGGTGATCCACAAGCTGATTACCTGTGCTGATTGCCACACCTGTGTTGTTTGCCAGACTTACCTGGGTGATCACACAGAGAGGAGGTTATGTGGAGCAGAGCAGAGAAGCAGAGTGATGTTGCAGAGGCGTGTCATGTTGTGCAGCCTTCGGAAGGAGTTTAGACTTGCTCTCGATGGACAGGAAGAACTCCCGGAAGACTGGACTACTACAGCCAAGGTGATCAGAGAGACAGGCAAGAGAGTACTTGGTACGTCTTCTGGAAGGAAAGGGGAGAAGGAGACTTGGTGATGGAACAGCAAAGTACGGAAAGTCATAGAAGGAAAGAGTTTAGTGAAGGAGAAGCGGAACACTGAGAGGACTGAGGAGTGGTGAGATGTAATGAATTAAACAGTAACAAAATGTGGTTGAGTCAACAATAGACAACAAATCTCTGACAGATAGGCTGTGGACGATACATGCTTTGAAATACAATATACCAAAAGAGGGAGACATGTTGAATAGATTTACTTATTTGCTTTCCACAAAGGGATTCAGGGACAGGAACCACCAACAATGGGATTCCAATTAACCTTAGAATTTTCACAAATCCATCCATTTTCTTAGCCGATTACAGGATACACCCTGTACTGGTTGCCAGCCAATCGCAGGGCATATGGAGACAGACAGCTGCACTCACAATCACACTTACGGGCAATTTAGAGTGTCCAATGAATGTTTCATGTTTTTGAGATATGGGAGGAAATCGGAGTGGCCGGAGAAAACCCATGGAGGCATGGGGAGAACTCCACACAGGCGGGGCCGGGATTGAACCCAGGTCCTCAGAACTGTAAGGCCAATGCTTTACAGCTGCTCCACCGTGCCGCCTCATAAAGTATGTTGTTGCTTATACAGCACCGCTACGAGAGGCAAAGCAGAAATTGTAGCACAAAAGTATTCGTAACCGCCACCGTGCCGCCACCTTGGAATTTTAATTTGGATAAACATACCCCATCCACTTTTCCAAGGTCGGGTCATTTAGCTTTAGCAGGGATGCCGTCTCTTCCCGATCCACCTCATTAACTTTTTACTAAGGATCCCAAGGCATTCCCAGAACAGGCGGGAAATATAGTCCCTACAAAGTGTCTTGTGTCATCCCCTGGGTCTCTTCCCAATGACATCTACGCCATCCACTTCACCTGGGAGGCTTCCAGGAGGCATCCTAATCAGATGCCTCATCCGCCTCCTCTCACTCTTCTCAATGCAGAGGAGCAACAGCTCTATTAAGAGCTCGTCCAGAATGACTGAGCCTCTAACCCTAACGAAGAGTCCCTACAAACTGTAGAGGAAACTATTTTCAGCGCTTGTTTCCAGGATCTTGTTCTTTCAGTCATTACCCACAGCTCTTCACCAGAGGTGAGGGTAGCAACAAAGAGAACTGGTAAATTGAGGACTTCACCTTTCGGGTTAGCTCCTTCTTCACCCCAACAGACTGATACAAAGTCTCTACCACTGCAGACGGTGAACCAATCCACCTGTCATTCTAGTTGAACAAGACAACAGGATACTTGAACACCTCCATTGGGAGAAGGATCTCATCCCCAACCTAGAGAAGGAATTCCCCCTTTTGTGACTGAGAACCCATTTACATCTGGGCTGCGCCTAGAAATTCTGAAAAAATAATGAACAGAAAAATAATGATAGAAGTGGTGACAAAGGGCACCATTGGGTGGATCCAAATCTCAACACAAACATCCAAATCGCAACATAAATAAGTCTGACTTACTGCCAGCAATGCGGCCCAAACTCTGTCACTGATCGTACAGGCACCAAACAGCCCATATCAGGGGGTTTGTTACCCATACTTCTGAAGCACCCCACCCAAGCCTGCCCAAGAGACAAGGGTGAATACCTGCTCCAAGTCAAAAAACACATCTAGATTGATTGGATGTATCCCAATGCACCCTCAGGAACCTTGCTTAGAGTGTAGAGTTGATCCACTGTTCCACACCCACGACAAAAAGCACACTGCTTCTCCTGAAACTGTGATTCGACTTCCTGACAGACCGTCCTCTCCTCCACCCCGAAATAGACCTTACCAGGAAAGCTGATGTGTGATCCTCTGTAGTCAGAGCACACCCTCCGGATCCCCTTTTTAAAAAGTGGGACCACTACCCCAGGTTGCCAATCCAGAGGTACTGTCTCCAATGTCCGTGTGATGTTGAAAGGCCATGTCAACCAGGGGAGCCCAAAACTTTAGGAACATCTGCATAATCTCATCCACACTGGGGACCTTTCTTCTGAGAAGCTATTTGACCACCTTCGGTGACCTCACTCCCAGAGATAAGAGACCCCAGAGATCAACCCGAGAGACCCCAGACCCTGTTTCCTTGTGAGAAGGTAGATCATTGGAATCAAGGAGGTCTTACTGTATTCTCCACACTGACTCACAATGTCCCTAGGACAAGGGGAGCACTCCCCCATCCCCACTTTACACAGTGCTGATGGTGGACTGATTCCTTCTCCTGAGACTCCGCATGGTGCACCAGAATTTCCTTCAAGCTTTATGGAAGTCTTTTTCCATGGCTTCACCAAAGTTCTCCCATGCCCCAGTTGTTACTTCAGCTGCCACAAAGGCAGCATTACACTTGGCTAATCTGTAGCCATCAGCTGCCTTGGGAGCCCCACAGGCCAAAAAGGCCTGATAGGACTCCTTCTTCAGCTTGATGTTGTCCCTCACCAATGGTGTTCGCAAATTGGTTCAGGGGTTTCGACGACAGGCACCAGCCACCTCATGGCCCTAGCTCCAGTAGGCAATGTAGGATGCTCAACTCAGAATCAATGTCCCCTATCCCCTCCCTGTTCTTGAAACATGGGCAAAAGTCTGTTGAGGTGGGAGTTGAAGCTCCTTCTGACAGGGGATTGTGCCAGATGTTCCAAGAAGACCCTCACAATATGTTTGGGCCTGCCAGGTCAGACCACTATCTTCCTCTACCATAGGCACCACTCACCACCAGGTGATCAGTTTACAGTCCTGCCCCTCTTCACTGGTATGTTCAAGACATGTGCAATTCCAATAAAACAACAGCAAAGTTGATCATCAAGCTGCGAAATACGGAAGCCTGGTGCCAGCTCTACTTGTGGACATCCTTATGCTTATATATCATGTTTATTGTGGACAATCTGTGATTACAGTCCCGTGAGAAAATATATGCCGGCCTCCCAATTTCATTTTTTTTTTTGTACTTCTACAGTGCCATGACAAGTATTCGCCCCCGTCCTGATTTCTGTTTTTGCATAGTTATCACAAAGATTTTCAGATCATCAAACCAATTTTAAAAACACTCAGACACAACCCAAGGAAATACAAAATGCAGTTTTCAAATGACAATTCAATTGATTAAGCCCCCCTCCCAAAAACAAAAAAAGTTTTTCACCTTTATGAAAAAGTAATCGCCCCCTGATCCTAATAACGGATTGTGCCAGCCTTGGCAGGAAGAACTGAAATCAAGCATTTGCGATAAATGGTGGTGAGTCTTTCACATCGCTTTGGAGGAATTTCTTTCCACTCTTCTTTGCAGAACTGTTTCAACGTAGCCATATTGAAGATCACACCACAGCATCTCAGTTGGATTTAAATCTGGACTTTGTCTAGGCCATTCCAAAACTTTGTTTTTTCTTTTTATTTATTTTTTTAAATTTTTTGAGCCATTTAGAGGTGGACCTGTTGTTGTGTTTTGGATTGTTGTCCTGTTCCATGAGCCAAAAGGGCTTGAGTTTAGCGGCATGAACCTCTTCTTCTTTTTTTTCAGCTTTTCTTGTTAGGGGTCGCCACAGCATGTCATCTTTTTTCCATCTAAACCTATCTCATGCCTCCTCCTCTTTAACACCCACTGTCCTCATGTCCTCCCTCACATCATCCATCAACCTTTTCTTTGGTCTTCCTCACGCTCTTTTGCCTGGCAACTCCATCCTCAGCACCCTTCTACCAACATACACACTATCTCGTCTCTGAACATGTCCAAACCATCGAAGTCTGCTCTCTCTAACCTTGTCTCCAAAAAATCCAACTTTGGCTGTCCCTCTAAAGAACTCATTTATAATCCTATCCAACCTGTTCACACCAAGCGAGAACCTCAGCATCTTCATTTCTGCTACCTCAAGTTCTGCTTCCTGTTGTTTCTTCAGAGCCACCATCTCAGATGGGCTGAATTTCTCCTTCAGGATTCTCTGATACACAGCAGAATTTACATTTCCATCAATCACAGCAAGTTGTCCTGGTCCAGAAGCAACAAAGCATCCCCAGACCATAACACTACCACCATCATGCTACAGTGTTGGCATGATATTCTTTTTATCAAATACTCTGGCATTTTTACACCTGATGTTGTTTGAGGTTCTTTCGTGATCTGACTGAGTCGTCGTTGCACTCTTGGAACACATTTATTCGATTGTCCACTCCTGGAAAGGTTGGCCATTGTTGACATTGTTCTCCTTTTGTGGATAATGGCTGTGACAGTGGTTCGCTGTAGCCCTGACGCCTTGGAAAGGGCTTTGTACCCTTTTCTACACTGATGGTTTACAGTGTTTTTTTCCCCTCATATCTTGAAATTCTTTGAATCGTGGCATGATGCATTGGTTCTTGGGATCTTGTAGCCTGCTTCACGTTCTCTGACAGATTCTGTTTAAAGGTCCACTGGCAGCCATATATAAATTTTGAAAGAGATATTGTTATGAAAACTACATATAATATTATTAACTTCAGTGTCTAAACGAAAAAAAAATGAGCGGAGAGTGTGTCATTAATGTGCATAGTTGCGGAAGTCTCACTCGACATCCCAGTGGTGGCCATAGAGCCTGCAACATCATTTGTAGATGTCACACTGGGACAGTTGCCATTGTGAAGATGCTGTGCTAACCTTGCTATGGCAGATGAACATGAGAGATTTTTGGATTTTTCTGATGCCCTTCTGATATGGAAGCTCTTTATAAAGAAGAGAAACTCTCACAATCGAGTGAAGTAACTGTAGAAATATTACCCTATCGTTTCGAGCCTTATTTAGATGATATGGGGATCATTTCTAACAAACAACAAACTCCCCGACTGACGGACGAGGAATCAGATGAAATATTCTAAAATGATAGGCCTATATTTGTTCGATTTCCCAACTCTTTTACAAGCTTTGTGTATGGAGCGTACCCAAAGGAGCCATGTCAGGCAAAGTAACACGAGACACTGGTGGCCGGTTGTGGGGGGGGAGCTCCTTTTTCCTCCCCGCACACGGCCAAAGCACCTCCCCCGCCCGATCCACCTCCTTGAGGCGGCGAGCGACAACAATGCTGAGCCACCAGCGGACGACAACAATGCCGGGCCGCCGGTGGACTACAACAACGTTGGCCCACGCACATCGACACACCCCAGACTTACGTACTTTATGAAATTATTATTACGCAGATCTTTTGTTACATTCTGAGAGAAGGATTCGTCATCGGAAACGGATGAAGCTTTATATTATTGTTGCTTTTGAAGAAGTTTTTTGAGGTTTGGTGACTATACGTCTAGTTAGCTAGTTAGCTCATGTTACACACTACTAAACTGCCTTTGTACTTCTATTTTGTTATTGTTTTATATTGTATTGTATTGTATTGTGTGTGATGAAATTATCTTAAACGCAACACAAGTGCTTTGTTATATGCTGCCGGTTTGACCAAGGGGATTTATTCTAAATTCACACATAACATATGTTATAAACTGTGAGACAAATTAGTCCCCCACAACTATTCTTTTAATAGCTCTATACACACCTAGATGTTATTTCGAACCCACAAAGCTCTCATCCTTTGCAGCTGTACAATCCATTTTTTCATGACAAACCTGATGCTTTGTTTGACCGGCAATATGGCCAGTCACATGATTTCGATGACGTAGGTGCACAAGCTTAATAGGGTGACCAATCCTGAGCTCGCGTTGCATGCCCGATTTGCTATACTGGTGAAATGACACATATCCCATGGACTATGCATTATTAGTAGTTAGTATTAGTTATAGCACATACACCCCTTTCAAGGTGGGTATGGGAGGATGGTCTCAGCTTTTTCATCCAGCATGTGTTCTGCTTGAGGCATATGCAGTTCTTCCTTCAGCATTCTGATGGTGGAGGAAACCACAAATCATCTGTATCCAACTACAACTTAATTGACATTTTATGTTTTTTTTTTTTGTTTGTTTGTTTTTTTTTGAGGTCGGGGCGTTGGTGATTGTTGCTCTCCTCTTGTTTTCCAGGGCTGATACCAATGCCAGGGGCAGAGTAGGAAATTATGGGTCCCCACACATAAATGCTTTCCAGCTGAGCGAACAATAATACATGCATATATATATATATATATATATATATATAATATATATATATATATATATATATATATATAAAATGAGGTCCGCATTTGGGGAATTTGCATCTCCCCGTGCCTGCGTTGGTACATTAATTGGTGTATTTCATTTTCCTTCATGCCTTGGGGTCGATGAACATCTGTCCAGTATGGAGAGAGGAGTGGATAATATTAGTGATTCTTGCGCCCCCCTGGTGTGGCTTGGGGACTTTATCATTCAGCGGACTCAGGTGGGCAATGACAGTGAGACCTGGAGGGGGGTGATTGGAAGAAACTACCAGAGAAACCAAGCAGTTTTCTGCAATTAAACTTTTCTACAGTAGGTTAAATTCTCTGGCCTGTCGATGTAGAGCATTGGTTTTAAATTCCTGTCACCCTGGAACCCAAATTTGCAACAATAAAACTCATGTTGTTTAACAATAGTCACTGAAACCGCCAAAAGCATATTGCTCGCCATAACGTCTGCTAGCCAGAGACTTAGCTGCAATGTAGTTTGTTCATGGAATAAACTATTGGCTAAAGCGCTAGCACACTTCCCTAATATGTTCCATGTGGGAACTTGGCACACAAATGAGTTTTTTTAGAAAATCAAAATAAGAACATAATTATTTTACTGGGTGCCATGGTGGTGCAAGTGATTAAAGCATCTACCTCAGTGTTCAAATCCCAACCCCGCCTGTTTGGAGTTTTCATATTCTCCCCGTGCCTGTGGAGGTTTTCTCCAGGTACTTTGGTTTCTTCCCACATTGCAAATGTAGGTGTAGATGTAATAATGGCGGACTCTTAATTTCCTATATGTGTGATTTTGAGTGCATATGGTTGTTTGTTTCTATGTGCCCTACAAATGGCTGGCACCTCGAGGTCCCCCCAGAAGAGCTAGATGAAGTGGCTGGGGAAAGTGAAGTCAGGGGTTTCCTGCTAATGCTACAACCCCCAAGACCCAACCTTGGATAAGCGTAAGAAAATAGATGGATCGGTGCTGGTACATTTTTGCAATCATTTTGTTTGTTTTTTTTATGCATGTTGGGATCCATGTTTATTCTTTCAAGCATCATTATTAATTTGTGCAATTATAATGTCTTTATTTTAGTGATTAGACCACCATCATATCCATGGATACAATTCAACCAAACTTTTTTTAAATGGGCTTAAATAATACAGTATAAAGGTGTTGAATACAAAATGACTAAAGCTGTTACATATTTTGTCATGAATATATCGGGCCATTACAGTTTTCTGACAGGCCCACCTCAACTTACCTCATGTCAGGCCACCACTCAAAAAGACTTAATATCGGACCCTGACAAATTCACCAAAGTAAACTTTCATCCAACTTACCAGCGACTTTAATGAGGAAAAAGCCCTATTGAAAATCAATAGATGAATGAACAGGGGAGAAAGTGGTACAAACCTGAAGATGGAAAGATGAGATTGTAACTGCTCACCTGGTCATCCATTCTCATGACACCAGCATCTATACCTCAAATCTAAATGAACAGATGCTGTGTTAAGCATTATCTACAAACAATATAACAGTGCACTCACACCTGCAAAACTTGCATCTCCCTCACTGTTTCGGCATGTGGCCATGGCTCGTCAGCACTTTTGCAGAGGGCTTTTCATACACAAACACAATAAAGCCACCACGGGGGATCTCAGGTGGGCAGCAAAGCACTAATACTCTTTCTAAGCACATTTTCAACCAGAGGTAGGGAGAACTGGGAGACATAAGTTGTCCACCACTCCCCGCCCTGTCTGCAGCAGTGTTTACACAGCATCAACATAAAGTGAGAGGATGGATTTTATTGACTTGATGATGAGATGGAAAAAGGATATGTTTATGTCTCCCCATCAAAAGATTTCAAGCCTTTTTAACAAAATGTGTCAGCGTCTGATTACTGCAAAAAAAAAGAAAAAAGACAGAGAAAAGAGGAGTTTATTGGGTGAAAGCCGAGTCAGAAAAATACACTCATACAAAGCACACAGGCCTCATTTTGGTTGGAATATTATCCGAATCTCAAAAGTCCTAGAATTAGAATGTAAATGAGGACATGGATTGGAGCAGCAGGAGTGGAACTAGACAATGACGAAGTAGCATGGGTATTGGTGGATTCAAACTATGCAATGTTGCTATAGCTGATTAATCTTGCGGAGATGCTGTATATACACGAGGCCGCCTTGTTTTTTTGATTTTTTTTTTGGGGGGGGGGCAGTCCCACCAGATTCCCACTGGATGGGAGTGAATCTTACTATTAATCATACATAACAGTTTTGACATTAAAAAAAACTTCCCAATTAGATAGATTTTATTCACTCCATCACCATCTTGAAGGAGAGATAACACAAAGGCAATGTTTTCTCTGCTTGCAACAGTCCTGCAACTAAAACATGCTATCAATTTAATCATCTTAAAATGGCCAAAACTAAATGTTAGGCATATTCTACACAAACACAGAAGTCTTTCTCCTCCTGTGTCCTCTGAGTAGACACAGTAAACATGAATATGAATAAATCCATCATTTACATATTATAATTTGGAGAAACTACGTAGGCAGGAAAGGACATTTCTCTGAATATGGTTTACTTTTGTTACATTTATTGTCGTTTCAAATACACATAGTCACATTTCTGAGGACCCGGGTTCAGTGCCAGCCCCGCCTGCGTGGAGTTTGCATGTTCTCCACATGCCTGCGTGGGTTATCTCCGGGCACTCCGGTTTCCAACCATATCCCAAAAACATGCAACATTAATTGGACATTCTAAATTGCCCCTAGCTGTGATTGTGAGTGTGCCTGTTTGTCTCTATGTACCCTGCAATTGGCTGGCAACCAGTTCAGGGTGTAACCCGTCTCCTGCCCGCTGACAGCTGGGATAGGCTCCAGCACTCCCCGCGACCCTCGTGAGGATAAGCGACAAAGAAAATGGATGGATGGATGGATGGATGTTAATATCATTCTGTCACTTGTGTATTATATTTTACCAAGCAATCGGTTTAGTGAAGCTAATGCTTATTTGTACTGTGGATAAGTGACATTTCTTTCACTGGGCGCATGCGGAAAGTAGCTAAAAGGTTACTTTTTCTAACTTAGGTACTTTTTAAATCAAGTAATCAGTAAAGTAACTAGGTTAAAGTTCATCAACTCACCTTGCAAACAGCTCTATTTGCCATGTCTACTATGGCTCCTCCCAGGGAGGGGTGAGCCCATGGCAAAAGGGGAAAGACGTTACCCTTTCGGGCTGTGCCCAACCAGGCCCCATGAGTGCAGGCACTCACCTTTGAGCCCAACCTCGAGACAGGAGCCCCGGTGACCTGTGTCCAGGCAAGGGAAACCTAAATCAATTTATTTTGTCTATCATAGTGGGTTTTGGAGCCGTGCTTTTTCTGGTCCCTTTCCAAGCACCCATGGGTGACCCAACCAAAGGCACGAAGCCCCAGACAGCTCCTAGGATCATTGGGATACACAAATCCCTCCTCCACGATAAGGTGACGGCTCAAAGAGGGGATAAAAGTAATTTGTGAACTGTTAACTTGTCTTTTCCAATATACAGTATTTCATGACTTTAAGGAATTTAATGAACACAGATTTGGATTTGTTAAGCATTAATACTCCACATATAAACAGGTGTTTGTGTTTAAACTTTTTGATTTGCTCACATTTGGGCCCTATTTTCCTTCAGCAGCAGGCAATGAAATTAGCCCGAACAGTCGTTTTGACATCCTTCACCACTCTATCCAACTGTCCTGAGATAGAACAGGCATCAGAGTTCATGGTCTCTTAGTCGGCTGTCAACCCCCAGTACTTGTAGACCAATTGCTGGCATCATGTACTCGATCCGTTAGCTCAGGAGAGAAGGCACTGTTGTTGTTATTGTTGCTGACTATGACTCCTTGTGGTTATCCCATATAAAGTGTGAATGGAGTAGGAGGTAACACTGGGGAAGAAAATGTTTGTTGAGTTAGGTCTGACATGTGTTTTAAACAAATGTTGGGGTGCAGAAACCAAAACTGATCTAAGCCTTTCTCTATCACATCAAGTTTTTAAATATAGGTGTCACAGTGTGAAGTCAGATGTGAGTTGGATTGGACCCAAGCTGAGAGTTGGTTTTAAAATGGCTTATTGCAGGTTGGCCCAGGGTAAGGATATCCGAGGTGAGGTGGGAGTTCATCGGGGACAAGGAATGAGCAGGAAGTGGGAACGTGGGCAGGTGGTGTGGCTTCGAGGCGTGGCTGGAGCAGACAGCGAGGCAGGGAGGGCACGGAAGGAGCAATAGACTGGAGTATTGGAGAGAGAAAAAAGCAGGTGCGTACAGATATGGTTCATTGGATAACTACTTGAGAGATTGAGGCAAGGCGGAAAGTGCCACCCAGGCTCCAAGGGAGGAACTGCAGGGCACAGATAATGACAATAGGATCCCACTTTTCTCAAGAAAATGGGAAAAATGTATGTATTTATGGAAATAAAACAATAAGAGAGAAAACTACAAAGCCTTGAAAACTAATGAAAAAAACTGCCTAAAATGAAATACAACTTACAACAGTATGTCCATGGTCACAAGCTAAAGAGAAAAGCCCGCACAAATCTTCCTAATTCCTACTATCCTAGCTTTCTGTGTGCAGATATTGATCGTAGAGACCTATTGGGAGCTGCACACACACCTCACTGCACTGTCTTAATTTTGACTGCAAAAACAAATTGCGACATAGCTGTAGAAGAGTATTGATCGTAATCAACTGGCTAATATTCCATTCATCCATCCATTTTCTGAGTCAGTTATCCTCACGAGGGGTGCAGGAGTGCTGGAACCTATCCCAGCCATCAGAAGGCAGGGTACACCCAGAACTTGTTGTCAGGCAATTGCAGCTGGCAAGTCTTGCTGCAGCTAATCAGTAGAATTTTGTGAAGGGTAAACTTGAGGTGCTAGACACAACTGACTACAATTTTGGAGTCAACATGCTAATTTTGGTTTTCATTAAAAGTAAATGTTTAATTACAATTAATGAAAGTCTTCGTCTGTTGACTTAGATTTTAGAATTTTATTTACTTATCTATTTATTTATGATTCCCAAATGTAATACACATCTACATCCTGGTCATCACCTCTTCCAGTTCCTTCCCGTAGACACTATCGATAATCGGTCTATCCATCCATCCATTATCTGAGCTGCTTATCCTCACAAGGGTTGCAGGAGTGCTGGAGCCTATACCAGCTGTCTTTGTCACTAAAACAATCAGACATTCCAACAGCTTGTCCCTTCTTTACCATTAAATTGCTAGAGACTAATTGACTCTCTGTATTATGTTTTTATGTCTTCAACGTATTTTTGTCACAATGGCTATTGTCATAGTAGAGCAGTCTGAACTACCGGAGACAAATTCCTTGTAGGCTTTTGACATACTTGGCAAATAAAAATATTTTTTATTTTACTTCTTATCAGGATGATTGTTTTGGTTTTAACCCTGGTGTGGCCTTTTGATGTTCTGGTAGGTGTGGTTGCCATTGTCCCCCTTATGGGGCTGGGTGTGATATTCAAAATTCAAATTCGACTTGATTCACGTCAATGATGTTGCCACACCATGGGATGTATACCCCTTCAGCTGGCTATCAGGCCAATTTGTATTCAATTTAGTACACAAAAATCTTTCACTGTTATTTAGCTTGACTATCATTTACCATTTCTTCTATTTTTATGTGTACAGCATATGTTCACACAATCATCAATTGGATTATTATTATTGTGACAATTCCTATGCACAGTCCCCAGTCTTTCCACAGATAACAAAAGAGCTTTCACTTTAAATCAAGCTTGGATCACTCTGCTGCATAAAAGCTAAATAAGTAATTAAAGATTTGACAGAAAATCAAAATTGCTATTTGATCCAAAAATTCAAAGAAACAAGGGTGTCAAAAGAGTCTTTTCAAAATCCAAGAATTAATCCTTCTTAGTGAAATGTGTAAAAACAATTTATCATCATTAGACAACACTGGATCATTCAGAGATCCTCATTGAACTTCTAGAGTGAGTTTGCTGCACTGAAAGTAAAGGGACCAAATAATATTGCACACCCCACTTTTCAGTTTTTTATTTGTTAAAGTATAAAATATCCAATCCACTTCATGATTGTGTCCCACTTGTTGCCTATTATTGATAAAATGTTTTAATATTATTTCTTTATATTTGAAGCCTGAAATGTGGGGAAGGGTTGAAAAGTTCAAGGGACCGAATACTTCACAAGGCACTATATATATATCAATGGGGGCATGGTGGCGCAGCGTTGGTATGGACCGGGGTTCAAATTGAGGCCCCACCTCTGTGGCATTTGCATATTCTCCCCTTGCCAAAAAATGGGATTAATTGGAGACTCTACATTGCCCAGAGGTGTGATAGGGAATGTGACTGCTGTTCGTCTCTATGTGCCCTGCAATTGGCTGACAACCAGTTCAGGGTCTACTCTGCCTCCTGCCCGATGATCGCTGGGGTAGGCTCCAGCATTCCTGTGACCCTTTGTATGGATAAAAGTCTCGGAAAATGGATGGGTGCATATATGGATTGCCTGTTTATTTTTAATGGTTTTAGCAAATGTTTATGTTATTTTTTTCAAACAATTAAAAATGGTGTCAGCACAAAGGTAGCATAGCTTCCTAAACATCATCCATGAGATGATGACTTGGACAAACCCATCCTGTCAAGCAGAACAAAAGCACTGCTTCATCAGTCTCTGCTTATTATCATCTATGTTTTTGCATCTAGGTGTGTTTACAAGACACCACCTTATTTTATTTCCTTATCTTATCTTTTGCTCCATTTTATTTCCATTGAACACATTTTATTCAGTGGTGCATGTTGTTGCCAAGCCTCAACAAATTGTGAGACATCGATATTGGTCTTTTACTTCCTACCTCTTGTGCACTTTCCATCTCTATACTCCATGGCCTTTTATGTCCTCTGCTCATGGCAATGTGGTATTTCTAAAAGAAATTGGCCTCTAAGAAGTGTTCTCACAGGAAACAGGCGGAAAACAACAAGGCAGTGGGACTGATATTTATACAAAAAAAAGTGGTGAATCTTAAGATGTAAGGATTTTATTTGGATTTGGTGAAAAACTTGTCTGGCATAGTGTCTTTTTGTTTAGACCAGGGGCCATCGTTTGAGCCAATCCCAACATTCAAGTTATATCAACACATTTATCCTCTGACAGAAATGTCTTTATTGCAGCAGCACAGAGTAAAATAGGGCACAGGTTCCTATTTAAGTAAGCAACAATGTTGGGGTAAAGCTAAAAAAGATATGTAAAGTGAATGTTTAAACGATGTGAATATTATAAAAAAAAACTAATCAATGTGTAAAAAGAGTTAGGATTTTTTGTCGACACGTCAGTACAGTAGCCCTGAAATGAAGAGTACACTTTGTTTAACAGGTCAAAAATGTTGATTCATTTTTTTTAAGTACACTAAGGGTATAATTTAATTCTAGATTTACATAATTGTAAATATAAGAATAATATTTATTATAGTGGGGGATTTTCTCATCGTGGCATGGTGGAGCAGCTAGAAAGCATTGGCCTCACAGTTCTGAAGTTCTGGGTTAAATCCTAGCCCTCCCTGTGTGGAGTTTGCATGTTCTCCCCATGCCTGTGTGGGTTTTCCCTGGGCACTCTGGTTTCCTCCCACATCCCAAAAAACACACAACATTAATTGGACACTCTTAATTACCCCTAGGTGTGATTGTGAGTGCGGCTGTTTGTCTTGATGTGCCTTTCGATTGGCTGGCAACCAGTTCAAGGTCTACCCTGCCTCCTGCCTGTTGTAAGCTGGGATAGGCTCCAGCACTCCCGTGACGCTTGTGAGGAAAAGTGGCTAAAAAAAATTGATGGATGGATGGATGGATGGATTTTCACCCTCGACATGGTTTTCCAGACTTTCATGACAGTTATCTTCACATGGAGCTGTGAATGGATGGTGCTGTAGGACCTTGGGAAGTCAAATAACATGATCATCAGTGTTGCTTCATCGATGTGCAGATTTGCGTAGGCCATCTGGATAAGGTTCATGAGTTATCCTCCAGCCTGATGTTGGACTGATGGGCAAACTGCTTGGATGTACAGTATAAGTTCATACTAGTCTACAGTTTATGTAGGACAGTATAGTCTACAGAGTCTTGTTTGTGAGGTGATGTGATGTGAGACGCATAGGCCTACAGTAAGGTGGATCAGAAGTGATTTCTGGGGATAGGGAGCATGTATTGACATACTGGTAGTCAAAAGAACTTTCTGACCTACTTTGAGATGCATTTCATTGTATGGAAAGTGCTCAATAAATAAAGTTTGTGTCACAGAATCAGAGGAGATGGACCCATGAGCAGGGGGAGGCAGTGGTAGTGTAAGCAACCCATCCATTTTCTGAGCCGCTTATCTCCACCAGGGTCGCGGCAGTGCTAGAGCCTATCCCACCTGTCATTGGGCAGGAGGAGGGGTATACCATAAACTGGTTGCCAGGCTATCACAGGAGATGTAGTATGATGAATAGTTTACTGATGATTCTTATGAAGGTGGTCCAGGATATTTTGGAAAACAGCATTGTGGGCCGGTGACAGGCAGTGGACAGAGCAGCCAGCTGGTTTGGTGGCAGGAAGGGCATTCATCAGGAACACCCGGGTACACCAAGAACGAGGAGACACGAGTTAATGAAAGAACAAGAAATTTTGAGACATACTGGAGTAAAATGGTAAAGTCCATTCATTTTCTTCACCCCTTATCCCCACAAGGTTGGTGGGAGTCCTGCAACCCATCCTCGCTGTCAACGGGCAGCAGGCAGGATACACCCTGAACTGGTTGCCGGCCAATCGCAGGGCACATAGAGACAGACGGCAGTCGCACTCACCATCCATCCATCCATCCATCCATCCATCCATCCATCCATCCATCCATCCATCCATCCATCCATCCATTTTCTTAGTCCCTTATCCTCACAAGGGTGGCGGGAGTGCTGCAGCCTAATTCGTTGCCAGCCAATCGCAGGGCACATAGAGACAGCGTACAGTCACACTCACAATCACACCTAGGGGCAATTTAGAGTGTCCAATTAATGCATGTTTTTGGGATGTGGGAGGAAACCGGAGTGCCCACAGAGAAAACCCGTGCAGGCACAAGAAGAACATGCAAACTCCACAAAGGTTGGTTCTGGTCCCAATTAACTGTGAAAAATGAGGGATTACTGGCATCATTGAAACTTTATTTTAGTTGGTTGAGGGTTCTGACAATTACAGGGACCACGAAAACAGTGTCCTGTGTCCTGCCCTGAGATAGATAGCGCTGCATTTGCACTTGCACAAAGATAATTATTATATATTGTGACACAGGCAATTCTTTGAAAAAACAATCCAAGTAAAAACAATAAAAGTACCAACCTAGCGAAATGGAAATACAGATTATTCCTAATATTTTGACCATATGGATAGCAGCAAATCAGTGGTGCACTTTCTACGTTGGTAGAAGCGTTTTCCTGGATATTTTTTTTTCAGTCAACTTTAGGGATGCGCATCATATTTCAGGATGCATTATACACAAGAAATTCAGGTAAGAGTTTTTGTAAACTGTCAACTTTGTCAAGTTACCTGTCTGACGTGGCAGGCCCGAATGTATTGTGAGGGTCTGCTGGGAACGGCTGGCAGATACCCCTGTCGAAAGGAATTTCAACTCCCACCTCCTAAAGAACGTTGTTCAGGTTCTGACGGAGGTGGAGGACAATCAGTTCAAGTGGATGATGTTCTGTGCCTCCATTTTTGATGTAGCCAGCTGGCACTGTGGCCATGAGGTGTTCGGTGCCTGTCGTGGCGGCAACCCCCGAACACGTTGGTGGAAACCAACAGTGAGGGATGGTGTCAAGCTGAAGAAGGAAACCTATCGGGCATTTTTTACCTATGGGACTCTTGAGGCAGCTGATGGGTACCGGAATGGGAGGAGTTCAGTGAGGCCATGGAGAACAACTTCAAAACGGCTTCTAGGAAATTTTGATCCACAGTCCAGCGCCTCAGGAGGGGGAAGCAGTGCACTGTCAACCCTGTGTATAGTAGGGATGGGTCACTGCTGACCTCAAATGGGGATGTTGTGAGTCTGTGGGGAGAATACTTCAAAGACCTCCTCAATTCCACCAACACGCCTTCCCATGACAAAGCTGAGTCTGAGTTCTCTGAGGCAGGCTCTTCTATCTCTCGGGTTGAGGTCACCGAGGTGTCATCGATGTTGTGGGGCTATCCTGGTTGACACGCCTCTGCAACATTGCGTTGACATTGGGGACAGAGACTCTGGATTAGCAGATTGGGTGGTGGTTCCCCTTTTTAAGAAGGGGGACCGGAGGGTGTGTTGCAACTCATGGGGGATCACACTCCTCAGTCTCCCTGGTAAGGTCTATTCAGGGGTGGTCGAAAGAAGGGTCCATCGGGAAGTCGAATATCAGATCCAGGAGGAGCAAAGTGGTTTTCATCCTGGCCATGGAACAGTGTAGTCGAGCGTGTCCGGGTTGGTGGCGTCAGCATCGCATCTCTGCTCTTTGCAGACGATGTGGTTCTGTTGGCTTCATCAAGCCGTGATCTTCAACACTCAATGGAGCAGTTCACAGCCAAGTGTGAAGTGGCTGGGATGAGAATCAGCATCTCAAAATCTGAGATCACTGACCTTAGTTGGAAAAGGGTGGCGTGCTCTCTCCGGGCCAAGATTGAGATCCTGCCCCAAGTGAAGAAGTTCAAGTATCTTGGGGTCTTGTTCAGGGGTGACGGAAGAATGGAGCGGGAGATCGACAGACGGATCGGTGCAGTGTCTCCAGGGATGTGGACTTTGTATCGATCCATTGTGGTGAGGAAGGAGATAAATTGAAGGCTGAAGCTCTTAATTTACCAGTTAATCTACATTCCTACCACCTCTCACCAATGTGCAGGAGCTGTGGGTCGTGACCGAAAGAACAAGAACCCAGATACAACCGACTGAAATGAGTTTTCTCCGCAGGGTGTCCGGGCTCTCTCTTAGAGATAGGGTCAGAAGATCAGTCGTCCGGTAGGGGCCTAGTGTCGAGCCACTGGTCCTCAGCATTGAGAGGGGCCAGATGAGGTGGCTGGGGCATTTGATTCGGATGCCTCCTGGACGCCTCCTTGCTGAGGTGTTCCGCACATGTGCCAGCAGAGATAGATCCCAGGGATGACCCAGGACACTCTAGAGAGACTATGTCAAATGAGAGACAGAGGCCACCTTGCTAGAGTGACCAATGTATGTCATCCATTAAAGTTACATGGCTCATTAAAAGATTAAGATTGCAGCATTTACATTCCCATCAGAACATTTTTAAGAACAATTTTATTAGAGTTTTTGCAAACTTATAACGAAAATGTCAACAAACAAAATACATTGCTAACCAAACCAAGCCAACTTTGAATTATAAATTTGAAAGGTCCCTTCCAACTTTGTTTCATTTTTTTTTAATCCACAATGACATTCCAATCTGTTTTTCTTGGTGTAAAACTGAACTATTGCTTGCAAAATATATTCAGCAATGCATGTTGAAAGCTGAATGAATGATGCATCCAAACAGTTTTAAAGTTAGTTACATTGCCTCCTGTAGTTAAAATACAGTGTTACATTTTCGTGCACTATATTGTCTCTGCTTTTAGCCTTTGCCAAGGTGGAATTTTAACATTACACATCTCATCCTACACTTTCTATTTGGCTTCAGACCAGACCTTTCTCACTCGAAAAAGAGAAAATCTCATCCAGTTTCACCACTTTTTCTTCTATTCACATACTCCAACATTCATGGCATCTTACAGCAACAGCATTTCTTTTTTTTACTTTTACCATTATCGAGAGTAAACATCAGCAGCATGTCTAGCTCATCTTTGCTCTACATTGCCCACACTGGATTGTTAACTAAAGCACCGGTGGTGGGCGGAGCTAAGGACGCTGTCATTATAAAACACATTGACTGGCTGCGTAAGTACTGTAACATTTGTAATTATGAGTGTACCCCTTTAAGAGCGGAGGGGGGCAGTCTAAGATAAACAGGCAGGAGAGTGTGTGGGCGAGCAGAAGATCGTTAGAGAAAGTTCAGTGGAGTGCTGAAATGTTAAAAAAAATACATCAGGGTGACGTCTTTTTTTTGGGGGGGGAGGCACGTCGATCGCGATTGACAAATTGAGCACTGCTGATTTAGATTAATTATTTCATGTTGTACATATCCGGGTATAAAATTAAATATAGTAATTCTTTGTTTTCCACAGTTAATGGGGATCAGAACTATACGTGAAATGTGAAAAACTACAAAGTAGGACAGACTTATTACATGCACACCCCCAAGGAATTTTCATGTGTGTATCTCGGGCCAGTGGTGTACTAAGTAGATTTAAACCGTACTTTGAGAAGGTAATGAATGAAGAAAATGGGAGAGAAGGTAGAGTAGAAGAGGCAAGCGTGAATGACCAGCAAGTGGCTTTGATTAGTAAGGGAGAAGTTAGAAAGGCATTGAACAGAATGAAAAATGGAAAGACAGTTGGTCCTGATGACATACAAGTGGAGGTACGGAAGCAATTTGATGTGGTGGCTGTGGAGTTTTTGACAAACTTATTCAATAGAATACTAGCAGGAGAGAAGATGCCAGAAGAATGGAGGAAAAGTGTGCTAGTCCCCATTTTTAAGAACAAAGGTGATGTTCAGAACTGGGGAAACTACAGAGGAATAAAGATGATGAGCCACACGATGAAGTTATGGGAAAGTGTAGTGGAGGCTAGATTCAGGACAAAAGTAAGTATCTACAAACAACAGTATGGTTTCATGCCAAGAAAGAGTACCACAGATGCACTTTTTGCCTTGAGGATACTCGTGGAAAAGTACAGAGAAAGTCAGAAGGTGCTACATTGTATCTTTGTAGACCTAGAGAAAGCCTATGACAGAGTACCGAGAAAGGAACTATGGTACTGCAAGCGCAAGTCTAGTGTGGTGGAGAAATATGTTAGAATAGTCCAGGACATGTATGAGGGTAGCAGAACAGCAGAGAGATGTGCTGTTGGTGTGTCAGAAGAATTTTAGGTAGAAGTGGGACTGCATCAGGGTTCCGTGCTGAGCCCCTTCCTGTTTGCGGTAGTAATGGATAGGCTGACAGATGAGGTTAGACTGGATTACCCTTGGACCATGATGTTCGCAGATGATTTCGTGATCTGCAGTGAAAGCAGGGAACAGGCGGAGGAACAGTTAAAAAGGGAAGCGCAGAGTATTGAGGGATCCCTGTATTGCCATGCATTATATATTGTTACTGTGTCGAGATACAGAATATCCATATCACCATACCATTGGTTCCACCACCACGTCATGAGTGTGTCCTTCCTTGACCCGGTGCGCACTTGCTCCGGTGAGCAGACACACCCATCTGTTTCTAGTTCACGTTAATTATTGTCAATATATATTGCCATGCGTGTGGTCTGGTCCTTCGCCATATCATTGTTTCTTGATGCAACAATTCCATGTTCATGTCTTTGATCCTTTGTGTACTGAACCCTGCCTCGTTGATGACCTTACCTCTTCGCCTTGGGATTTTGACACTGTTGGCTGCTCGAACTGCCACCCTGTATAGCGACCTTGGATTGAATAAATACGCTCCCAGAACTCTACCTGGTCTCATGAGTTGTGCATCTTGGGTTCAAACTCGTGTTCTGATCATGACAGAATAATCTGGCCATGACATGGACCCAGCCAACTCTGATCTGGTGCACAATTTTGTCCAGGTTTAAGGTCTTTCCCCCATCCAACATGAAGAGCATTTTTTGACGTTTGGTTGCCAGTTGGAGCAATAGGTGATGCGGTAGGTAATAGCCCGGCTGAATTCCCTGCTTGAATCTTTCTCAGTGTGGCCATCGCCAGCCCGGCACTGGTAGCAGCTGTGGAATTCTCACATCTCAACGAGTCAGTCACCTCGCCGGTCCCGGCTACAGATATGGGCATCTGCTCACCACTCTCATATCCAGAGTGATTCTAAGGGGACTACCATAATATCAAGCCTGTCATGATGCAGCACAAGCGCTAGTTCGAGCGACAGCCCTTTCTCTCCGACTGAGGGAAACTGAGGGTGGAGTGATGCTTGATGCAGGAGGTAAAATGGTGGGAGTAGGGAGAGTGGGTGGAATAAATAGCTATATTTCATTTTTTTAAAAAAGGGGTTTTATAATGGCTATTTTTGCAAAGTGAGGCTAATTTACCTGGAGCAGTCTGAATGGAAGAAAAAAAATGTCCTCCAATTTGAATCCAGCATTCATTGTTCAAGGTGGTATTAAAGGTATTGACGTGGGCTTGTTCAGTTGATGAGTCACTTCTTCCCGGAAATTAAAAACTGACAAACCTTCAAGGTAATCCAATTTCTATGTGTTACTATCCAAACCCTTACACTCTAAAGCAGGGGTGTCCAAACTTTTTGCAAAGAGGGCCAGATTTGGTAAGGTGAGAATGTGTGGGGGCCGACGATTTAGCCTGACTTTCTTTGAACCATTAACATTAAATACAAATTAACTTTTTGGGATTTTTTTAAATTTAATTACAAATGGCATACTTTTACTTTTACATTTTTTTTACATTTAGGTTTTTACCAAAATCACAAACCACAAAAAATTAAGAAAACTATAAAGGATATCTAAGTTCATGTGAAACATTACATATTATTCACTATTATATGCTCACTGTAGGAAAAGTGCTGAAAACAAAACAATGATCACTGCATATTCAAACTGTGATTTTGACCATCACAAAAAAATTAATTAACTGAGATTTAAGAATTTATTCAACTCAGAGGACTTAACAAAGGTCTTGCCTGCACTAATGTGAAGGGTGATACTGGGATCTTGACTGCAGTATGTAGTCCATGTCTGGCTCAAGAGGAGTGGTTTTGATGCGCAAGACGTCACGCAGGTGAGAGTCACTCAGTCTCGTCCTCATGCGGCTCTTGTTAATGTTCATAACGGAGAATGTCTTCTCGCACATGTATGTGGAGCCAAACAAGCTCAGCATTTTCTTAGCAAATGTCCGAATTGCTTGGAACCTGCCTTCATCCAGCTGGCGGTAGAAGTTGACAAGAGGGAGCTGTTGGTGCCGACTGCGATGCTCGGCGTCACACTGCAGCTCAATGAGCTCCAGTTGCAGGTGGTCTGGAGCGTCATCAGGGTCCACGGAGAAAGGAGAGGAAAAAAGCGTGATCTCCTTTTCAATAGCTGCAAAGTCCCGAAAGCGCTGCTGAAACTCCTCAACCAGAGATGAGATGTCTGCTGCATACTTTGTCATTTGCGCACTGATATTGATCTGTGGGAAACTGGTCACAATTTCCTGCAGCGACGGGAAATGTGCGGTATTGGGCTGCGCCTGTGACAGGTGTCTTTGGAAAAGTAGCAGCTTGGTCCGAAAGGCTTTGATGTGTGAATACAGTTGGCTTACCACTGCATTTTGCCCTTGAAGGCTTGTGTTCAGCGCATTCAGATGTCGCGTTATGTCAACTAAAAATCCCAAATCAGCCAGCCAAACAGGATCATTTAATTGTGGCATGGGTTGTCCCTTTTTAGTCAAGAATTGTCCAATTTCCTCCCTGAGAGAGAAGAAGCGCTGCAGCGCAGACCCCCGACTGAGCCACCTTACGTCGGTGTGATACAAAACATCTCCGTATTCAGCCTGGATGTCGAGAAGAAACTGTTGAAACTGGCGGTGGCACAGCGCTTTGGAGCGAATATAATTAATAGTCTTTATCACCGGTTTCATAACATTATCATATTTCATATATTTGGCACAGAGAACTTCTTGATGAATAATACAGTGGAGTTTAATAGCGCTGCCTCGTTCTTCGCTGACTTTGTTACAGACAAGGCTTGATAATCCACTCCGCTCGCCAGGCATGGCAGGTGCGCCGTCCGTAATAATCCCGGTGACTTTATTCCACTGTAGTTTCATGTCATCTACGGTGGAACAAACAGAAACAAATAAATCCGTTCCTCTTGTTTGGCCCTTCAGACTCTGGAGGTCCAGAAACTCTTCACTCACGTTCATGTCATTGTCCACTCCTCTTAAAAAGATCAGTAACTGAGCGGTGTCGGACGCATCCGTGCTTTCATCGCACGCTAACGAGAAAAAGTCAAACTCAGTTCCTTTTGCCTCTAACTGTCTCTTAATATCTAATGAAACGTCTTCAATTCTCCGTACCACAGTATTACGAGCCAGGCAAATATTGGCAAACTCTTGCTTCTTCGCGGGACAAATTTTCTCAACCATTTTCATTACACGGTCTTTAATAAATTCACCCTCAGTGAAAGGTTTGCAGTGCTTTGCAATCAGCGTTGCCACTTCGTAGCTTGCCTTTGTGGCATTTTCATTTGACTCACGGACTCTTGTGAAAAAGCTTTGCTGTGCCGTTAAAACAGCTTCCAGTTGCTTCACTTTTTCACCGCGTTTGTTCCCAGTTAGCTTGTCGTAGCTAGCATGTTTCGTCTGGTAGTGCCTCTTGATGTTGAATTCCTTGAAAACAGTCACAGTCTCTTGGCAAATTAGGCAGACACAGTTGTTTCGTATTTCAGTGAAAAAATACTCAAATTTCCACTTGTCCTGGAAGCGGCGGCCCTCGCGGTCAACTTTCCTTTTTTTGTTTACAGACGCCATGTTAGAAATGGGCTGGGCTGAAACGATCACGCAAGGTCAAGGGTCACGGCGGCCAGAGTCCGGCCACAGGGCTACTGCCATCTTCTGGTGAAATGAAAAATATGAAAAATAGCTTTTTGTACACATGTATTTTATACTGTGGTCAACAGTGCTGGCGGGCCACATATTATTGATTTCATGATAGAGGCCACGGGCCGGTAAAAATTTGTCCACGGGCCGCAATTGGCCCGGGGGCCGGACTTTGGACATGTCTGCTCTAAAGTGTAATGAGCACAAGGCATCATGTTTTTTTCTTTTTAAATCTTTGTCTCAATAAAATTGCCAAATGTTTTCATTTTCTTTATTTTTTGGCAACCTGGCTTGCACCATAGTGGATCTTGACCAATTCAGTTGTAGACAAGCAGTCAAACCATTTTATTGTACACCAATACCACATTGAATCTTATGATGTACACATCCATATGATCCATCCATGTCTGCAGAGCCTTTACTGATTGTGCACCAACATATTTAAGGAAGCAATGTGACTTCCTTTTAGAAGATGGAGCTTTAATCAAGTGACTCATTTAGTTTTATTTGGTTTGATTTTAATGGAGTTGCGTGGTTGTGTGTATATGCATAAACGTTCTTTCTTTTTTCGTAGTATGAGGGCAATTTGGCTACCTAAGATGCCACTAAAATCCTCACTGTCTACCTGGAAATGGGCCTCCACAGGGCTACACATCGTATGCCCTAAGATACAATTCAGACGGGCAATATTTCCATTACCAAACTGAGCCAAGCAAGTTGGGGTATCATTTCTGCATCAAAGCACTCACTGGATAGATTTGTCTTAATTCTGCATTAATTCCAAAGCATACTTTTTTTACATCCAAATCTCATTCGAATTTCAATGTGGCAATGAAAAATTGATTAATTAATGAAAATGTCATCCATAATAGATTAACCTCATCAACATCAATACAGTTGATTTTCAATATACAATAACCACAGACATAATAATCACATACACAGTACTGTACACTTATGAACAAATCTTAGACTCAACATCACACTGGCACACTTTTCAATACCATTATAGTAGAGCAAAACAACTGCTTAAGACAAAATTTTAGTATTGCTTGATTAAGGATTTACATTCAACATTTGAGAACTGTATTTTATTCTAAAACAATTTCATTATTGTCTTTGTGTACCAAAATACACTGTAGAAAAACACAAGGGGCCTGGTGCTGCATACATGATTCACCATTTTATTACTTGCCAACTTTCTTATATTTTTCAATAAAATATAAAATATAAAACCAATAGATATTTTAGTATTATAGAAAATTAACAACAAAGTTCAATACTCGAGACTGGTCTCAAAATCATATTTTGATGGTCTTGCTCTTGTCTCTGACTTGGCTCCTAAAAGTCTTAGTTTGGTCTTGGTCTAGGACTAGCAGTCCTTGGGATTTTCTGTCAAGACTGGTCAAGACCACAACTGATCTGCTATTGTTGAACTTCATCAATGTGATAATAAAGAGAAGCACTCGGTAAAACAACAAATACCTTCATTTCAGGTGTTACTACTCCACCTCCCACTGCACTCATAATGACAAACTCATCGGAAACTAAATTTGACTTCCTCAACAACAATGACTTCATATGTAAAACAACATGCAAAAGAAAACCCTGTGAGATTGATCATTCTAGCATAAGGTTTCAATTACAGGCGAACGATTGGTTGGAGCTGTGTTTTTCAACCTTTTTTGAGCCAAGGCAATCTTTTTTCATTCAAAAATTCCCATGGCACCCCACCAGCAGAAAATTTAACAATTAATCTGTTGCCTACATGAAAAATATGCAGTCGTTCTCACCACAGGATAGTGATTAAAAATCAAACAAAAACAAACAAAATACATATTCAATGTGAGACATGCCTGCTAGAATGAACATTGAGCTGATACTCAGGGAGGAATCAATGAGAGACAAACATACCGGTAATGCTCTTTCTCAACAGCTCTCAGTCTCTCTCAGGTTTTACTTTTCATAGTAGTCAGTCTTGAAAAGCTCACTTCACAGAGATGTTGTGGAAAATGGGAGCAATGTCAAAATAACTTTGTTTGGCAGAATGGGGTCCTCCATAGCAGTAGCCAAACAAAAACTCTCTGAAGGTATATCAGCGAAGTTTAGCTTTAAAATACGATGCTGTCTCAGTTCCGTTCATTCCTCCTGTTCCTGTAAAGTCATGTCCAGTCACTCACATTTGACGAGCACGACCGCGCTCGCACGCTTTCGTGCTCGCAAATCGAGCACGAAAAATCACGTGCGTAAAATTAGTTACGAGTAGAAAAAATAGAAATTGAAAGATGTCACTTATTTTGTGTACTTTTGACATTAATTTACGTGTTTATCTCATGAGCATTGTTAACTAAAGTCTGCTCCTAAACAATCAGTATTCACTCAGTAACAGGAAATGCAAGTTAACCGTACGGAGCATGTTAGGAAGTTACAAGGCCCTCGCCATCTGTGAACACATGCTGAGTCTGGCAAGTAAAGTATTAAAATGGTGGAAAAAAATATGGCTGCTTATCCTAGCATGATTCTGTACTGTTATAGACTTTTATGTATATAACAAGAATTCATATTAGATTCCTGGCTTTAGTGTGATAAGTTTTGTCGGAAGCGATACTGGAAGTTGAGCAAATAATTGTTTACATCGGAGACCACTGCATCCGGGTTCCGCATCAAACCCATGCTTTTTCGCCATCGGTTCATGCTACCTGTGGATGCTACAGAAAATTTATCAATCTTTTGGATTAACTTCCGAAAAACAAAGGATGGCAGTGGTATAAGGGCAGCTTGTCAGCTGCCAACTTTGACGGATGCCCATTACGCGGGAAAGACGCCCAACACAACTTTGTTTGTTGTCGGAAAATCTACTTCCTGTGCAGGGCAGAGGCAACAGATTCACCAGGAATAGTTTTCTGAATTCAAGTGGCTCAAATTGAGGGACTCAATTTTTTTTCTGCCAATGGTGTATTGACTGTGGAAGAAAAAAATGTTCTGACACGCTGAAAATCATCAGTGGCACCAAAATTGGATTTTGTGAAGCATCAGCAGACAGTTGATCACAAGTTGCCACAAATGCAAAGACGTAGTTGATGTAGAACGTGGCTTCAGCAGGCATAACATTGTGAAGACGTCTTTAAGGAACGCTCTCAAAACAGAAAGTGTAAAAAACTGTTAATCATTAAAATTGAAGGCCCTGAAGAATAATTGTTTGATTTTGATACACGTTTCTGTAAATGGGTGAGCAGTAAAAAGAGGAGAATCTTTATGGCAGGAATCATACAAAAACTTTGTGTTGAACAGTGATGTTATTTTCTACAATCAGGAGTATAGAAGAGGATTGAAAAACTTTTTACTTTTTATGAAACATCTCTGTCTTTCTTAATGTTTATTAGATTCAGTTACCAATAAAAATATAATTCATTGGATCACATTTACATCTGAAAATTATTTGCATGCATGGAACCTGAAGAACAAGAGAGTATTAGTCATGTTATTAGACCGCACAAACCAGGTGCATTCAAGAGATCAGGTGGAAAGGTAGTAAGGCTAGAAGTTTGGGAGCAGGGTTTAAATTATTCTACCACGGAGTAGATGGGAAGAGAAATGGAGTAGGGTTTATTTTAAAGGAAGAGCTGGCCAAGAATGTTTTGGAGATTAAAAGAGTATCAGATCGAGTGATGAGACTAAAATTTGAAATTGAGGGTGTTTTGTATAATGTAGTTAGCGGCTATGTCCCACAGGTAGGTACACCTACAAGAGCGGAGGTAGACGCACGCAGGTGGATTATATTTTGTGCAGACGATGTAATCTGAAGGAGGTTACTGACTGTAAAGTAGTGGAAGGGGAGAGTGTAGCTCGACAGCATAGGATGGTAGTATGTAGGATGATTCTGGTGGTGGGTAGGAAATTTAAGGAGACAAAGGTAGAGCAGAATGAGCAGGTTGGATAGGATTAGAAATGAGCTCATTAGAGGGACAGCCAAATTTGGATGTTTTGGAAATAAGATTCGAGAGAGCAGACTTCGATGGTTTGGACATGTTCAGAGGCGAGAGAGTGATATTGGTGGAAGGGTGCTGAGGATGGATCTGCCAGGCAAAAGAGCGAGAGGAAGACCAAAGAGAAGGTTTATGGATGTGGTGAGGGAAGACATGAGGGCAGTTGGGGTTAGAGAGGAAGATGCAGGAGATAGGCTAAGATGGAAAAAGATGACACGCTGTGGCGACCCCTAACGGGACAAGCTGAAAGGAAAAGAAGAAGAAGAAGAAGAAGTAGACCGCAGTGATTGGCTATTTTTTGTCTATGATTAAAGCCAGGGTCCTGAGTTATGCCAAAAGCGCATGTTCAGAGGTTCTTCACATGCGGCAAGCGCATTTAAGTTAAAAGTCATCAACATCATGAGCCATGTCAAAAGAAATTCAGTTACACTGAAAACATTTTTGGGTTATAACATCCATCCATCCATTTTCTTAGCCGCTTATCCTCACAGGGGTCACGGGGAGTGCTGGAGTCTATCCCAGCTGTCAACGGGCAGGAGGCGGGTTACATTGAGACAAACAGTCGCAGTAACAATCACACCTAGGTGCAATTTAGAGTGTCCAATTAATTTTGCATGTTTTTGGGATGTGGGAGGAAACCGGAGTGCCTGGAGAAAACCCACACAGGCACGAGGAGAACATGCAAACTTCACACAGGCGTGTCTGGGATTGAACCCAGGACCTCAGTTTTGTGAGGCCAACACTTTACCAGCTGATCCACCGTGCACAGGTATACAGGATATAGCACAGGTAACGTTTTAGTATCTAACTATAATAAGTATGAGATCCATTTTGATTTGATTTACTTTGACTTGATCTAAGTTATAATGTTAGACTAGTCTGTCCATATACCTCAAGGTGATGTCATTTTCCCCGTGGTATGCGTTATCTTGAAGTTGAAAACTTTTCCCCTCTCTGCTTTAGGAAGATATAGATCATCAACTACTAGCTTTCATCAATGGGTTGACAATAGATAGTAAAGTATGCTAGATTATAACAATACATCACGATTGCCGACAGGAATGTTTGTCGCAATCTATCGCTAGCTTGTTGCCCCTAACGCTAATTATGTTGAACTAAACTTTCAGCATTTTCAAAACATTGCTGGTATAGACTGTTCGTGTTTATTCCTTAACAGGCCAGTGCATTTAACATTTCTTCAGATAAAGTTTGTCAGATCAAGAATTTTTATTGATGTAATATTTTAAATACTGTTTTACATCATGTTGTACTCATATCAGTTGAAATTGGAAAATAACATTTCTGAGTTTGAAATTTTTGTTTTCTATTTATTATGTTTAGTTATGTATTTGTTTATTTTATTTTTAATTTACACTTATGTTATATTAATCCAGTAAGTTATTTTAAGGTATTGAGATTCCATCTCTAATCACACCCGCAACTTTATCCGTGGGCATGACTGGTGGACCACACCCGTAACTATATCTGCGAGCATGACTGTACACACCTGTACATTTTTCAAATATGAGTGACTGCATGTCCTTCCCATCAACTGATGCTGAATTGTATGGGTCCCTCACGGAATTGAATCAAGGCCAAAGAAAAATAAAATGACATATTTTCCTCAAGAGTTTTTTTTACTATTTAACTATTATCTCACATAATGCTGCTATGTTGACATCTTGCCATTGCTTGGTAAGTATGAATATTTCAACATTTCCATTTTCTCTGTTGTTTCCAGAATTGCAGTTTTAAGCAGAATATTTTTTTAAAATCTGTGCTTGTCAGCAGGTGTTCATTTCAGTGTGTTCAGTTCATTCAGATGATTGTGTCAGCCAAGTCCGATCGCTTTGCATAACGCTCCTCAATTGGAAGCAGTAATGCATTATCTGACCTCTCATTTGTCAGAAACACTTTTATTTATTCCATGGGCCAGTTACTTTCCACGGGACAAAATATGTATGAAACAACAAGGCTTTACGTTCCACGCACATTTCCTCATAAAAATGCAAATATGTGACTTTTCACGGGATGTGACTTTACAAAGTATACCACGCGCACAGCATCATCCAACACAGGAACTAGCTCTGGTAGTAAGGTCTTGGATACAAGGGGCTAACGGTGTAAAAAGCAGTGCATAAAAATCACATTGGGGTCTCTTTCTTTCACTCTGCTTACAAAGTCTTTGATGTGTCCAACCATGGGTGCCGATCTGTCAGTGCAGACACCCCTGCAGTTTTCCCATTTAAGTCCACTTTGTTCAGGCTATTCAGATGGGACCCAAAATATTTCCTCTCCTGTTGTTTATTGTTGCAGTGGCTAACATTTTTTTTTCTCTCTCCACAAACCACACATTGGCCAGGAGTTGGGCATGTTCACAATTATCAGTGGACTCGTCAAGTTGCAACAAAAACTTTCAACTGATCCAGACCTTTTCCAAAACTAAAGTTTTGATGTCAGCAGACATGTCACCCATACGTCTGGAAATGGGGTCAAATGAAAGATCGACTTTGGCTGTTTTTTATCCACTTTAGGTCCAAGCATCTCATTTACAATGGCATTACAGTCAGGAAGGATTAGTGTCCCTGCCACAGTGTGTGACTTTTTTTAATTTGGCTTCAAGTTCAGCAACATAAGAGCTAGCTTTAGGGGAATTTTTGTTTATCTTTGTGTTTTTCTTCATCAACATTGCCTTTTCCTCTGCATGTGTAGGAAGGCAAACAAAATACTTTAGATTCTTCTGCTGAAGTGAAGGGCATTTTTTTTTGTAAATGGCGTTTAAGCTTACTTGGAACCATTGGACTGTTGGATAGATTTTCACCGCACAACGGAGTCATAATCGTTGGATCCCCAGTAAGAGTAACTCCAAATGAAAGATACCTTTCACTATATTGACTCAAGCACGTCTTTGGTTTCTTTTGACCTCCACTCATACTTGGGCGTTCATCTGAGTCAGAACTTTGTCCAGAGTTAAAATCTGAGTTAGCATCTTTCTTTTTCCAAAATCTCTCCACTACTGTCACCGTATTACTTCGCTAGCAACAATGTGACTGTCACTACCACCTGATGCATGACTAATCAATGTAATTAGCTACTTCTTACCACCTACTGATATAGAAGCGCATTACATGATTTCTCTGCCCAATCAATGGACAGCATGGACAGTTGGCGAGTGCACATTGTCTGCAGATTCATTTTAGTACTGTGCCGTGGAACAGTGGTTACCACTTGGTTAGAGTGTTAGGCTCACAGTTCTGAGGACCAGAATTAAAATCCTGGCCCTACCTACTGTATGTGGAGTTTGCATGTTCTCCCCATGCTTGTGTGGGTTTACTTTGGGTACACCAGTTTCCACCCACATCCCAAGAGCATGCATTAATTGGAGACTCTAAATTGCCCCTAGGTGTGAGTGTGATTGTGAATGGTTGTTTATATGTGCCCTGGAATTGACTGGCAACCAGTGCAGCATGTACACTGCCTCCTACCCGAAGATAGGAGCGATAGGCTCTAGCACTCACATGGCCCTTGTGAGGATAAGTGGCTCAGAAAATGGATGGATGTGTTTCAATTCCACCTTAAATTGACATTATTATGCAACCCCACTGTGCATGTTTAGGTAACTAACAAACGTTTGCACTCACATTCACGGTTTCAGTGAACCTACCATGCATGTTTTAAGGATGAAAGATGAAAGTACCTGGAGAGAAATGGATGTATTTTTTCAAGGAATTTATCAATCCAGCCATTTTCTGAGCCACTTATCTTCACAAGGGTCACGGGAGTGCTGGAGCCAATCCTGCAGGGTCACCGGAGTTTGCTGACCAACATGGCTGTCCATGTGCACAGGTGCAGAAGGGTCAAACATGTCTAAATTAAACAAAATTGCAACAATGAACTACTCAAATATAAAGTGCCATGCGTGATATTATGTTTGTTTCAAAATATCCTGTGGGGGCAGCAGGAAGAAAGCATGTCAAGAGCAACTTTCAAGAGTTAGTCAGTAGCAAATCTGTGTTTAGACCCAACAAGGAGAATGGAATTCAGATAGCATTGCTGGTGTGTATTATCAATTTTGAGAAATGGAAAGCCATTCATAGATGGGGAGTATGCCAAAGCATTTGTACCTAATGTTGCCTATAAACATTTTGACAACTTTGCATAAAGACAATATCATCAAACCAATAAATTGATATGCCTTGGTCTTAAAGAACTGTTCACCATCGTATCATCATGATGGCGAATTACGTTCACGATTAACGCCTCCATGAAGCTTAACCTAACGACATATAAAGCCATCAGCAAAATGATCGCGCACCAGAAGTCGCATTAATGATAAGAAGTACTTTTGTCATCATTGGTTAGCAACAGCATAGGAATCGTATTTAAAAGAATTCAGAGACTTATTGTACTCTAAAAGTGTTGGTCTTACAAAAATGGGCAAATACACCTGTATTTAAAATATTGTATGGCTCTTTTGGTTTTGGTTTGGTTTTGGGTTAAGGATTAGACCCGTCAAAGAGTCACCTCGACAGCAGGACATATTTGCCTTTGGTCAAAGCAGGCAGAAATCGTCATCACGCCCCCACTCTGAACCTCCTGCGCTAAGATCAACCTGCCGGCCTTGACCTTGGTCAAAGCTTGTAATTGTAACCTTTCAACCTACTAAAAGTACAGACGGGTGCATATTTTTGTTAAATTACTGAGAACAATGACTCCTACTATGCATCTGAACATCACACGCCCAACGATCCCCCTTAACCTGACAACTCACCTTCTTACACCAATGTTTGTCTGTTCTCATTTGTGTTTTGTCTTGTTTTTGCAGATTTCCCTGTTTACCTCTTATAAAATTCACAATGTGCATCCTCGTTTTTGTATCTGAGTGAAGAGAACTGATGAACCACTGTAATAGAGAACCTAAAACTGATTTATGTGTAACAAACCTTCAAGATTAATGAGATTAACCAAAAAAGGTTACGTGTCATTTTTACCAAGTGTTATGCACAGAAAACAAGTGACCTGGTGCTTCATAAAGTAAAAAATAGATTTTCAATGTGTAATCTAAAAATCACGCCAAAACGGAAGTGATGAGGGCGTGCCACTCATTACCAATTAATATTTTTATTTGTTCTGGTAATTGCTACAACAATTAGTGACAAATTGTCTCTCAACACACATTAGTATTAGTAGCCACAGCTAGCCAACATCACCCTATGGGTTAAGATCATCGCTAATCACAATTAGCTACAATGCTAATTTGAACAGAAAGTCAACATAACATGTCCGAGTGCCGGAGAAAAATTCCTTGAGTGTTTTTAATCCTGAATTTAGCTGTACCTGATCCATAGGACATTATGCAATGCAACTCCATCAAACCACCCATTACATTTTTGATTGCTTATCCAAGGTCGGGTTGCGGGGTCAGTAGCTCCAGCAGGAATTTCCAGACTTCCCTTTCCCCAGCAGCTTCATCCAGCTCTTCAGGAGGATCCCAAGACATTCCCAGGACAGCCAAGACACATAGTCTCTTCAGCGTGTCAAGGGTCACCCCCAGGGTGACCTTCAGGTGGGACATGCCTGGAAAATCTCACCAGGGAAGCATCCTAACCAGACACCCAGCCACCTTGGCTCCTCTCAATGTGGACTCTGAACCCCTTCTGAATGTCTGTGCTTCTCACCCTATCTCTAAGGGAGAGCCCGAACACCCCGTGGAGGAATTTCATCTTTAGTGGCTTGATTCCAAAATGCTGTTCGTTCGCTTATGATCCACAACTTGTGACCATAGGTGATGCTAAGAACATTGTTCGAGCCCCATCATACAGGCATCATCTCCCACCATCGGCGCTAACTCACCACCAGGTGGTGATCAGTTGACAGCCCCGCCCTTCTTTTCTTGAGTGTCCAAGACATGCAGTTGTAAGTCTAATGACACAACCACAAAGTCAATCATGGAACTGTGACTTTGGGTTTCATGGAGCCAATTGCATGTGTGGACACTCTTACTCTCACTGTCATTGCTTACACGAGCATAATAATGAGCAGCAGAATAATGGGAGTACCCAGCTGGAACGCTCTCCTGCATTCCCTCCACGGACTACAAAAAGGGTGGGTACTCTGAACTGTTGTTTTGTGCATAGGCACTAACAACACTCAGGAACCATCCCAAGGCGGAGGGAGACAACCCTGTTGTCTACTGGGGTGAACCGGAACATACAGGCACCAAGCCAGAGGCAATAAGTATATCCACACCTGCTTGGTGCCTCTCACCGTTGGCAACTCCTGAGTGGAAGAGAGTCAGGTATCCGGGCAAGGGAAACCTCGATCAAAATTTTGTATTCATCAAAGGGGTTTAAGGATTTGCTTTGTTTCGTCCCTCACCTAGAACTTTTTTGCCGTGGGTCACCCTTACCGGGGCGTGAAGCCTACAACAACTTAGCTCTTAGGATAATTGAGAGACACAAAACCCTCCACTATAAGATGATGGCTCAAGGAGGGGACAATCCAACTCATTTTTTAATTATTAATATTGTTCTTCATTTATCAGCTCATTCATCACCTATTTATAAATGATTAGTCAGTATCCACTAGGCTACATCTTTGTCTCGGTCTTGGCTTGTGTTGGTTTTGGTCTTGACTCAGTCTTGACTCCCAAAAGTCTTTGCTTTTTTTGGTCTTGGGGTAGTCTCCTTCTCTGATAATGTAGTGATGAGCACAACACTTCATTTATATTTCTTTTGATTCTGTACATCTACCATAAAGGATACTGAAATAAGTTTTACATTGTTGTGTCATGAACGTTATATTTATTTTATATTTGGAATTGTATTAAGAAAGCTAAAAGCCAAATCAAACTTGTCCAAGTGCATTAAATGTAAAAGAAATGAGAAAGTAAGTTACAAAGTGGTGGCAAACATCTTCAAAGTAACTTTATAGCTCATGAGAAATCTTTGATGAAAACCAAAGGCTAATTCCCACAGGAATGCTGTTATTACTTTGGAGTGTTGCTATTTAAAGACATTCAAGTGTGGCATGTGTGTTTCTTGTTGTTTTTGTTTGTGTTGTCGAAAAAAAGTTGTTACAGGTTTGCTTAAATTGTTCGCAAATATGTGTACTAAATAAGGGAAGAGAAGAAAAACAATTATGCCTTGAAACATTTTTTTGAAGTCACGTTTTTAAAATGTCAGCTGACATCTCGATAAAGTCTAAGGAAGAAAGGTAAAGCAAGAACTCTTTGTGTTTTAAATTCCAAATCCAATTGTAGTCAATGTCAAACATTTAAATGCAGCAGTCAGTCAGGTTCTGTCAGCACCCGTTTCCTCCTCAGAATTATTCTGTCGCTACAAATAAGCTCAGAATACTTTGTTTTACAGCCAAATGTACTGTGATTTTTCTGAATTGGAGTGTAATGCGCGCTTCCCTAAATGCCTTAAATCTGGCATGGCAGTGTTTCAGAAGTTTATTGCAAAGATTATTGGCTATAAACACACAAACTTAAATGGATATATGCACGGAAGCGAAGCACAGCAGCAGGAACATTACTAGTCAAGGTGTTGTCAGTGTATTTACGGCATTCCCCCAAGCAGTTTATGTTCCATGCCAAAATACGTCTTAAAGAATAACTCAAGCTTCAGCTCCAGTGTTAAAAAGGAAACTGAGATTTATGTACTGAAAATGCGGGATGATTTGGGTAAAAAATGGCTTGCAGTAGGATCAGTGTGATGGAAAAAATCCCCACCTTGGGCGGGCTCCTCTGTTGGAGCAAGAAAGAAGTGGGTGGAGGAAGCTTGGCAAGCTGTTGCATGCCAGACAGGGAAATGGTCCCAAGCATGTTGTTTTGTATTGTCTTTTGTTACCATTGTTGCTTGAATGTCATGTAGGAGCTTCCAGCTCTCAGCGGGGAGAGGAGAGGAAATAGGTGGCTGCTGGATCAGAGTACTACGACAGAGGCTCGCATGTGTAAATATGGACCTTTCGGCTTCATTAAATGCTGATAAGGGCTGGCTTAGGAACAGCCATAGTTTACGAAGACTCCGCTAAAATGTGAACATTGCTCTCTGCACGCCAAACTATGGAAATGGCAGCAGTTCTTTAGGGCTTTAATACTATATATATATATATATATATATATATATATATATATATATATATATATATTCTGTACCAAAAGACATCATTGCTTAATGTGCTTAATATGCTTAATGTGAAGAAAAGCTGTCCAAATCTCTCACAATGGAGACCACAGTTTTCTAGTTTTATTACTCACTTTTCCTGTTTCTCTACTTTACTGTTACTCTTGGCGACAACTGTATGATTTGCAAATAAATTATAGTTCACGGGCAGTAGCTGAAACTGTAATTTGATGCTTGTTTCCTGGAGAATATCCACAGGTACATCGATTTCACCGAAGGGTTTAGAACATATTGCATTCTGAAATCCCTCAGGTCGGGCCTGGAAAACAATAAAGGTGATTTAGTTTGAAATCCATACAATTGCAGTTAAGTCTAACAGAAGAAAATTGCTCAACAATGACAAATTCTTTGTGATAAGAAAGCATTTTTATCAAGCAACTGATATATTACATCCCTAAATCATCACGCACTGTAAGAAATCTAGTTTAACATTGCATGAGCATTTCCTTTATTGATTGCATTGAACATTTGTTGGCATATTTTAGCCAAATTTACTTCATCTTTTTTTCTTTTTACTTCAGATGATAACCGTACAATATCTACTAACTACAGAATGAGGTATGGCTTGTAATACAACATTTGAACTGTGTGATAACCTCCAGTAGAATTTTATGTTTATTTGTTTCCCTATTTCACCTCACAGTTCGTCTTGTTCTTTGTCCTTGTTAGTTAGGCTGTTCTTTGTTCTGAATGTCGAACCAGGGCAACAAATTCCATGTGTGTTGTTACATACTTGGCCATTAAAGCTGATTCTAACCCAATCAGTTATTGACAAAGTACCTGCAAAAGAACATATCTTACTAGCAAACCAAAAACTGTCCCAGGGGATAAAGTTCTTTTCTCTATTGTCACACCACACTTTCTCCAAGCCGTACTTATATTGCAACAAAAATATTTAAATCTATAGTATGACCTCGACAGTGCACTCTTAAACTGGTGAGAGTGAAAATTGCTGTTGACAGTAACTGTCATTGTTTGACACTTGCTTTGAATCACAACCAGAGCTTTGGTTTTTAAGTCACATTTCTATTCCATTATATCTATACCAGTCCGTCAATGATATTGATTAAACTTAGAAACTTTCCAATAACAAATGTAAGGATAGTTCTGAATATCTATCCAACATAAGTGTTTAAGATTTAGTAGCTTCTACCAGTCAAATTTCATTTTTTTTTATCATTCCTCTTCCATTCCATGCAGGAGCCTATCCCAGCTATCGTTGACCGAGAGGTAATGTACAACTTCAGTGATATTCTATTATTTTACTCTACCAATATTTCATATTCACTCTGTATCTACAGTATATGGCAGTGCATGGCTACAGGGTGTCACCTGCCTCGGGTCCAGTGTCGGCTTGAATAGGGTCCATTCATCTGTAATCCTAATCAGGACAGGTCGTATAGATAGATCGTACATATTTGTGTGCCGTGGTTTACACTACAGAGAGAACCAGAATGATCGAATGGGGTGCATCAAGATCTGAATGTGGCATTGCTCAAGGGTACCTCAAAAGTACGGCTGTCCAAATTAAGAAGACTAGCATTTGTCCAAAAAGTAGTTGAAAAAAAAACAACTTTTTATTTTTTTGTTTCTGCACCCAGTGATTCTCTGGTCCAAAACTACAGTCCATCCATCCATGCATCCATCCATGCATCCATTTTCTTCACTGCTTAGCCTCACAATGGTCCTGAACATGTTGCCAGCAGATGGCAGGGCACATGGAGACAAACAGTCGCACGCACGATCACACCTAGTGGCAATTTAGAGTGTCCAACTAATGCAAAACTACAGTCCTTAAAGGTAAGCCCCTGTCAAACCATGTAATATGAAAATAAAGACATGTTTGTCTGCTCTCAAAACAAGAATTCTTCTGATCTTGAGTGTGATCGTGATCTGAATATGGCTCGAAACAATAGTGTAATATTGCCCTGAGGGCTCGAAACAATAGTGTAACATTGCCCCGGTAACTTCACTCGGTTGTGTGGTGTTGTCCTTTTCGAAAAGAGCTTCAGTGTCAGAAGGGGCGTCGCAAAAATCCGAATATCTCTGTTGATCGGCTTCCATAGTAGCAGGCACTGCGCGTTTTCAATGACGGAAGTGACGATGACGTCAAGGACAGAGGACGCGACTGATATGGCAACCACTTGGATGTCGAGGGACACTGAATTGCGCAACTTTGTGCATGGATGACGCGCTCTCTGCTCACATTTATTTTTTCATAGACATTGAAGTGAATACTGTTATGTATTTTTCATTACAATATCTATTTTAGAATGTTCATAGGGATAACCTTTCCACTTTAATAGAGTGGTATTTCAGTTTGAAATACTTCTATTGTAGATTTTAGTTGTTCTTTACTCTATGTTTGACAAACAACTCCAATCATATATCAAATGTATGTACTTAGTAGGGTCTTGGTTCATTTTATATATTAGTATGTAGTGTTTGTGGTTTTGTTGTTGTTTTAAAAGTCAGAAGTCATCTTGTTTATTCTTAGAAGTGGGAGCCTAGTTGTATTGTCTTGAGATTTAACAGAGACATCTGCTGGACATATGTGGTCTTACTATGACAAGGAGTTGGAGCAATGCACAAACCGCTGGGTGTCTCAATTATTTGCCTTCAGGACAAAGATCGAGGTGGTCCTGCGGATGAAGGTGAGTGGTTCAAGATCCAATATCCGCAGGATGTGAGGAACCAAGTGGGCGACAGCGCCGTGCCCTGTCCAAACTCAAGGTCCCCTTGAAGCCAAACAAGGCTGTTGTATTATATTGTGAGCTAGCTTCTGTCCATTTTAAAATACCAATACAGTACAGCACACCACAGCTGTGTGTCATTATGTCCTCTGCAAGTGAAATAAGGTTGAGCACAAAGCATCCTAAGCAAGTACGTCCTTTGATTAAGGTCAATAAATGTGTGCTCCTTTACAGGCATGGAATGAAAATAAATAAATGAAACAAAAACTGAAGAGGATGAGTTTTCATCTGTATTGATTAAATACAAGGTTGCCAGAAAGTCTTCAGAGGGAAGCACACGGGCTGGTAAACACATTTAATTGCAGGGTTTCAGTACAATTCGTATAGATTTTTCCAATAAATGGAGATTTATTAAAGAGAATCGTAAACACATACTGTAGTGTATTTACAGTGTTTTGGCATTTTGATAATTTATCTTTGGAATTTAAATATGTCATGTTTAAATCACATTTTCCAAAAATGTAATGTATATTTACATTTTATATGGAAAGTAGAAATTTATATTATTTTCCCATCCATCCATCTATACGTTTTGTTTTTTTTTTGTTTTTTTACACTGCTTATCCTCACTACTGTCACCGCGGGAATGCTGGAGCCCATCCCAGCTAACTCCAGGCAAGAGGTGCGGTATACCTTGAACTGTTTTTTTTTTTTTATTTGTTCTTATTCTATTTATTTACACAATTGCAACTAAAAGCACAAAATACAGATTAATTGTTGGCCACACAATTGTCTGTATGACCTGTGCAAAAACAGAATCTTAAAGTGTGTGCAATATTTTAACTCTCCGACAACAGCTCAGTTTGATAAAAGTGGGAGACGAAAATGTGCATTTCACCATACTAACAGGAAGTTATTACTGCCAGCAAGAGAAAATCAAGATTCCAAAGTTCAGGTCAGGGGCACCAAATAAAAGAGTGCAACACACATTTATTGTATTATCCCACTTTGAGAGATTGTAAAGACATCTGGACAGATGTGCGACGGGGGCAGCTCTGAAGAACGTGTGTGCAACATCTACTTTGATCGTTTTCCTTTGTCATGAGGAGGAGTAAGAGTAACTCAATTTATAAAATGTCATTATAGCATGTTAGTGTGAAATTGACAGCTGCTATAAACACAATAATTAAATTCTCCTCTTTTCCCTGTTGTTCTAACTCCTATACATTTTGGAGATGTTTGCAGTTCCTGTTTAGGATTCTTACTGAGGCAAATACAACATAGAGTATGATTATACTGTATCGACTCTAATAAGATGACTTTTAGGGAGGTGTGACAGTACATGCCAAGAATAAAAAAGAAATATCATGTACAGGACAAGTGTTGTTTGCGTATGTGTGGTTGTTTATTCTTGAGGCTCTAGTCCCTCCAGGTGGTCAGGAATTGGGAGCCCTGAGAGGATTGTCAGACACTTGTTCCACACATTGAACACAGGGCACACGGGTTGGGCGAAGGAGACGTGGAACGTGTGCAGGTGCTGTGAGCCCACAGCGTCATAGAAGGTCAGGTAGCCAGCATCGTAGTCCAAGAGGATCCCTATTCTGCGAAGATGGGGCGAGGGCTCAATGGTCAGCTCTTTGCTGTTGTGGCGGACCACCCAGGAGTTGTTGCAGCGGCAGAGAACCCATGAGGATGAGTTCTTGCCGACCCATTCATGCTTAGGTGTGGATTTGTATGCTATACCCACGGCATACCTGGAAAGGGGGTGAAGGAGATTATTGCATGTTGACACAATGACCTACTAAAAGAATATAGAAAAGTTTCCAGATAGATTACAATAGTGTAAAAAGCACTCCATTCACCCAGATTGGCAAAATGAATGATATTCTTTAATATGAGTTCCTGAACTTGTGAAGACTCATGCGCACCATCTGCTTTTGCTCCGGACAGCACCATCTTTTCAATATTTTTTTTCTGCTTATGTGTGCTTCTTAAGCTCAAACATCTAATGTTCCCATGCCCTCCATTTTTGAAGAAAAACAAAAACATTCATCATGCGCATGTAAGACAAAAACAAACAAAAAAGCTCACCATGTGCTACCCCCAATCATGGCCTCCCAGTAGTGCCGCCCACTGTCAATGTAAACATTCCCCACCACACCGTAGCTGCTCTGGCTGGAGAACCGTTCTTGGCTGTGGCCTTTTTTAGATGTGCTCTCGTCGCGTTCCACTGTCAAGTTGTCAAGTGAGATTTTTAGCTTCTTGTGAGCAGATTTGGGGTCCAGCTTGAAAGGCTGGCCTGACAGGAAGAAAGGGTGGGATGACTATGTTGAGATTTATCATGGGACCAGGTCATCTATGTATTTTTACTTAATTTAATATATTCACCAAGAGGAAGAGAACTAAAACCATCTGTCTCATTGTACAAAAGAAAAAAAAGATTTGTATAGGTCATGTCTGTGTGGACACATTGTGTATCAGGTTTCCGTAGAGTTGGGACCATGTTAATGTGAGTTTATTTGGTTTGTAACTTACTGTTCGTCTTCAGAGTACCCGGTTCACTGCTTCGACTCCCCGCTTGGTTAATTGCCTTGACAACAAAGATATACTTGGTGCCACTCTGCAGGCCGTGCACTGCGTAGTGGTTCTGTTTGATGTTGGGCACAATCATCCAGCTCTCTAATGAATTGCACAGACCTGAGAGGAAAGATTTCTTTGTTGATGGACAAAATATACAGTAGCAAGAGATAATAATGGTGAAATACTAAACTGCAGACCTCTGCCAAAAGTGAAAAATCCCTTGATCGGCACCAAATACACAAATGTCAACCTTTTGCAAATTCCTAATGACATTATTAAGATTAATGCAAATTCAGAACAACATTGTCCAAAGACAAAACAATTCTGGAGCCAGAAATACTTTAAATGGGTTGTTATTTGTCTGATGCTCCAACCACAACATAGTTTCTGGGAAAGGATTAATGATTTTTGTGTATGTGTGTGTTTGCCTGTGTGCACTTGTGAGTGTGTGTGTGTGTGTGTGTGTGTGTGTGTGTGTCTGTGCACATGACCCTTAAAGTAGAATAAATTAACTCTAAGATAATTTCGCTGATTAGCATTCTAAGCAACAAACCAGTATGAACTGTATTTAATATGCTGTTTAGGTTTCCAATTTTTTGAAGTTTGAAAAGTAAATACACTTTACTGTGAGATCCTATTTCAAAGTATCAGACAACAGTATAATATGAGGAAAAATAAAATACAAAACTAAAAAAAACATTAGGTTCCTCAAGTATGAGTTTACAGGCCTGGAGAGAATGAAGTCATGGATCATTCACCATCAACATCCCCATTGGATCCACGACTCTGGATTCCTTTAGCAACAGTGTGTTTTTGCTATTGCTTCACTCCTGTGGTATACAGTACATGTGTTCATGACAACAAAGGGTATTCTCTTAGGTAACATCATCAACGTTGTTTGAAATAGCCTTGTTACTTGAATGTTCGTGTTGACATGTAGGTAGAGGGTATTTGTGTATGGTGATATGTCCACTCCGTAGGCCACGTCCAAAGATCCGTCCACAAATTGACAGTACATTTTGAGTATCACGATTGAGTATAATCCAGTAGCAATGTAATTAAGTGCTGCCTCCATAACTCTAAGTATAAAAAGATATTTGACTTTGGCTATAGACTTTGAGTTGTTTGAGAACAAGTAGTCACTTGCCTAGTTGAAACACCTAAATCTTTTTGTGAATCGTCATTGTAGGAAAAGCCATTTTCGGCAATAGCGCTGCTTAAGACAAAACTGGTCACCCCTCAAACAAGCAATTTCTTCTAAAAAACTGTAACTTCAACCAGAGTGGTGAGTATGCTGTAACTCTTTACCCTTACTCTTTACCACAAAATGTCAGAGACCTTTGACGAAGACACCTGGGAAATCTTCTAAATCACAGGTGTCAAACTCAAGGCCGGGGTCCAGATGCGGCCCGCCACGTGATTTTATGTGGCCCATGGAGGCAAATCATCTTTGTTAACTTCCATGATTCTTGCAAAAATCTGTACCAAAATTTGAAATTGTCCTATATCATCAACGATAATGTTGAGATAATATAAGCATTTTTACGTTACCAAACATAAACAATGATCGAAAAGCCCTTAGCCTTGATTTGTGACTCCAAAACTAGTTCATAAATTTCGTGTAAATATGATGAGTGATTAAAAGACTTTTTTGGTTTCAGAGTCATAATGGCCCTCTGAGGACCATTATGACTACAACGTGGCCCGTGACAAATCTGAGTTTGACCACCCCCCCGTTCTAAATTATGAAAAAAATGCATAGTGCAGTATATATCACATTGAGAAAATGCAACTTTCTTCTTGAAAATTGCAAGTGTGATTTAAGAACACAATGAGGCTCACCAGTTTGAGTCAGGATACCTTTTGAATTATGTTCTTTTAAGTGGTGGCTGCAAGGCAGATTTTTCATTTTCTGTCACACGCAGGACTTACTGGCAATGTTGGACTGTCCAGTAAAGATGGCATATTGCAGCTGATACGACACTACAGTAAACTCGTCATCCGATGTCCAGTGGACTGAGATAGTGTCATAGGATGCCGTGCACAGCTCTTCCCTTATGCTCGGAGTAGAAGGAGCTATAGAGGTAAGAAAGGAAAAGTTGTGTTGTTTGGCTTTCAATGATTAGAAATTATACTCCTCCCTAAAGGTAATAGGCAAAAGGTTTCTTTTGAGTCAAGTGGGGATAATGCGGGGATCATAAAATACTACAATTTTTTGCACTGGAAAGCATAATTTTTTTTTTTTTTTTTGTGTAACAAATGGTGCTCATTGAGTCAAGTTAGATCAAGCAGTGGTCTCCGACCTTTTACACCCTAAGAGCTAATTCAACTAAATTAAAGTAGCGAAATGATACACTTTATCTATATGACTTGAATGGTCGCATTTATATTTATTCATTCATTTTCTACGTATTATCCTGCTCAGTGCCACTTGTGAGCTGGAGTCTAGCCCGTGCTAATTTTGGGCGAGGAGTAGGGTCTGCCCTGCAGTCGTTGCCCATCAATCATACGGCTGATACATACAACCCTTCACAAGTCTTCAATTTACCTCGTGTGCACCTTTATCGAACAATAGTACAGGTAGATGCATCAAAACGATCTCCACATAGAAATCCAAAACCTTTGGCACTGACAACATTATATTTGTGAGATGTACTGCTGTACTTGCAGCTCTTGTTGTGAAGTAGCACTTGTTCACCCACCCACCCTGACTACATTGGTGATGACTACACGACAAACTTTATTCAGCTACTTGAAACTGCCTGTTTCTGTCCATACACACAAGTATAATTTAAACACAGACACAAATTCTTAGGGAAAGACAAATAAAAGTTAATTCGTAGGATGTTGGCTTCAGTTTTTTTTTTCTTAGAGAGCTCAAATGAATTTGAAATTAAAAATTATTACAAAAAATGCTTTTATTTATGAAAACCTTTAAAGCTACTTAAAGGGTTTTACAAGTCGTAAGTATGATTTTATTGAATATGAATCCAAAGAAACAGCTTTTGGACCTCTTAAGGCTCATTAAAGTGTTGCAAATGGGATTGCAGTTTTTTCAGATGAAGAAATGAGGTTCATAGTTTACCAGTGAGGTAATCGAGATTTTCCAGCAGTTTCTTCTCTCTGGAGAAATCCAGGGCAAAGTTGTCAAACGTGTCTGTCAGGTGTATCTCAGGAATAAGCACTTGGGTTGATGCAGTTGCCATGGAAACCCTAAAACAGAGCAGAAAAATCCTGGCTTGGATTTAATACTATAAATTTACCCAAGTTTTTAATAGGCAAAGTATGCATTTAAAATTCACCAGAAACAAGCTGTTATGATTTGTATTTTTAGAACACGTGTTTGCCATGGCCGCTTGCGTGACAAAATCAATTGAATGTCTTAAGTGATTCTTAAAATGACAAGTGAGTGGGACAAGATTAGGTTTAATATAATCCCTACTGGGAAAATGAAGTACACAAAAATTTTCAAATCGACTGCCATAGTCTCTCATTGTACACTCGTCAGTTCTTAGCTTGAACCGAGTTCAACTGGGTCAGTCCGATGTCTGCGGTTACTGTGAGGGCTGCCTGACCTTTCATTGATACTCTTAGCGGTCTGCAGAAAGCAGGCATGGTCGCTCTCTTTCAGTGTCTGGTCGGCTTGTGTGATTAGAAGAGAGGACCTCTCGATGCACTGCTGGCAGTTGGAGATCTGCTGGGCCAGCTTGCGGAGCCTTTGCGCCTTAGTAGGAAGGGAAAAACCGGGAAAGTAAGAAGGCGAAATCATATGCTTTAAAGGGGCACATAAAGTGCAGTAGATGGATGTTCATTTTTAAAAGCCACTCAATCCCGATCACAACCAAGGTTGGTTAGACCGTGTTTAGGGATGTCCAACCCTTTCTAAGTTTGACCCCTAAATAACCTAGTACTGGATTCAGTTGTACAGTAGATTTGGATTATTTCCTGACATTGTGTTTAAACCGTAAGGAGAGACTGAATTGTTTTCCGCTTTTTGAACTGTCATAGAAAGGCAAACCCCTGCATGGCAAGCACCATCAACAAATGGAAGAAGTGCCAGGCATCTTTTTTTTTTCTTTCCCTAAAAGAATTAACCAGTTGTTAAATCAAGACCTTTTTAACAGACTCATACAAAACCAATGTTATCTTTGTGAAGCCAGATTATTTTATACAACTGTTTGCTATTTTATATAATATTAAACTCTGCCAGTCGTCATATTGTTGCACCATATCTGGATTCAAGAGGAAAATCAGTTCTGTTTACCATCTTTGATGATACTGGCATTCTACATATGAATAAACTCCAGTTCCTCCTCAAATGGTACATAAAAAATGAATGGATGCATTTTTAACATATAACTCTTAAACAATTGGGCAATGTTTTATGGGAGACACTATTCTTGTCTAGAATCATCTAAGTTTTTTAAAAAGCCATTTCTCTTGATGCAATTGACTGCAAAGATGAGCCTATAAGCAATTTCCTCCATTCTAGTCTGTGAATGTCTAGTACGAATACGTGGCCTTTAAATAACCACCATTTCCAGTCTCTGTCACTCCAGATAAGATTTTAAGAGACAGATTAAGGTCATGCTGAAATTAGGTCAAAGGACATTTTGTCAGCAATTTGGTATACACATTGTAATCTCTTCTCAAATCGAGAGCTATGCAAAATCCTTCAACCATTGCAGACTATTTTAAGCCCTATTGATTCTGTGTGGTGCTGCATCCAATAAAAATGCGTACATGGAAAAAGGTTGTTACTTTAATCCGATACCACATGCCAAATTGTGTTGTGTATTGTGAAAGTCTCATTAAATGCATCATGAAAAGTTTAGAGTATACGTATAGTCACTCTGCTGGACCCAACAGGACCTATTTTAGGCCAGTAAATCTAGATGCTGTGCCATAAATATAGAAAATAGGGCAAGGGATAGGTAGGAAAGATAGTACTGCATTGGGCCCAAAACAAGGACTGAGAGCCATTAGTGTTTTAATGATCAATATTGCTCTCTCCTTACCTTGCCCTCCTTAATCTTGTTGCCAATTATCTGTCTCCTCTGCTGGATGATGTCGATCAGACTGTCACACTCATCTAAGAGCTTGCCCTCCTGGCGGGTTGCATTCACCTGAAAGGGATTCTAAATTCTGAAACAGTTCCATCTGGTTCCTTGACCTCAGTGAATATACTGCAGAGTAAAATTTGACAAAACACTTACAACTTCCAGTTGATTGGTAACCAAAAAAAAAAACACCCAGGAGGATGGAATATAATTTTATACTACTCCAAAGTACAACCACAGTAATAGGCATATTGATAGATTGCAAATCTACAATTATTGAAAGCATTGTTGTATTCCAAAATACTGTGTTTATCTGAAATTTTAAGACAGAAAATCCAAATCATAACTCTGATTTCTTGAATGAAATTAGTTCTTTTTTTTCTGAAAGGTGTCATGGTCCTGCCGGTCCAGCCCTGGCTGTGCGGGTTCCCGCAGGGCCACGCTGATTGGGAGGCGCACACCTGTGCCTCATGCTGGATGATTGGTTCCAGTGTATATAGGACCATGGGGACGACTGGTCCGGCGCCAGATCGTTGCAACTCATGCCCCTTTCCAGCACTCCCGTATCTCTGATCGTCAACCCGTGTGTACCGACCTCCACCTGTTCTCCGACTGACCCCGTAAGCCTGACTCCTTTGACACTTCTGCTTTCCTTGATCGATCTCCCGTGTACCGACTCCTGCCTGCCCGCGGACCTACCCTCCACGCCCGACGTCCTGACTACCGTTGCTGCACCTGACTCCCTGCCCAATCCTCGACCTTGGAATAATAAATGTTTTTCCCGAATTACCTCTGCGTCTCCCGACTCCTGCATTTGGGTCCTACCTCCGTTTCGATGGGTCGTGACAAAAAGCTTCAATCTCAATAAAAAATATGTTGATTTGAACAGCTCTTAAAAGTGTTGAGTGTTTTCTTGAGTAGATCTCACAGTATCTATATTGAATTGTACATAGACCAGGGGTGTCCAAACTATTTGTTGTAAGGGCTCCAGCATACAGTAGGTAGTACATGTTGTGTGACTGTCTCAGGCACTATCTTCTTCTTCTTCTTGTCCCGTTAGGGGTCGCCACAGCGTGTCATCTTTTGCCATTTTAGCCTATCTCCTGCATCTTCCTCTCTAACCCCAACTGCCCTCATGTCTTCCCTCACCACATCCATAAACCTTCTCTTTGGTCTTCCTCTTGCCCTTATGCCCGGCAGCTCCATCCTCAGCACCCTACCACCAATATACTCAATCTCTCGCCTCTGAACATGTCCAAACCATCGAAGTCTGCTCTCTCGAACCTTGTCAGCAAAACATCCAACTTTGGCTGTCCCTCTAATGAGCTCATTTCTAATCCTATCCAACCTGCTCACTCCGAGCGAGAACCTCAACATCTTCATTTCTGCTACCTCAGTTCTGCTTCTTGTTCTTTCTTCAGTGCCACCGTCTCTAATCCGTACATCATGGCCCCTCACCACTGTTTTGTAAACTTTGGCCTTCGTCCTAGCAGAGACTCTTCTGTCACAAAACACACCAGACACCTTTCACCAGCTGTTCCAAACTGCTTGGACCCGTTTCTTCACTTTCTTACCACACTCACCATTGCTCTGGATTGTTGACCCTAAATATTTGAAGTCGTCCACCCTTGCTATCTCTTCTCCCTGTAGCCTCACTCTTCCCCCTCCACTTTTCTCATTCACGCACATATATTCTGTTTTACTTCGGCTAATCTTCATTCCTCTCCTTTCTAGTGCATGTCTCCATCTTTCTAATTGTTCCTCTGCATGCTCCCTGCTTTCACTGCATATCACAATATCATCTGCAAACATCATGGTCCAAGGGGATTCCAGTCTAACCTCATCTGTCAGCCTATCCATTACTACTGCAAACAGGAAGGGGCTCAGAGCTGATCCCTGATGCAGTCCCAGCTCCACCTTAAATGACTCTGTCACACCTAAGGCACACCTCACCATTGTTCTGTTGCCATCATACATGTCCTGTACTATTTTAACATACTTCTCTGCCACACCAGACGCATGCAGAACCACAGTTCCGCTCTCGGTACTCTATCATAGGCTTTCTCTAGATCCACAAAGACACAATCTAGCTCCTTCTGATCTTCTCTGTACTTTTCCACTAGCATCCTCAAGGCAAATAATGCATCTGTGGTACTCTTTCTAGGCATGAAACCATACTGTTGCTCGCAGGTACTTCTGTCCTGAGTCTAGCCTCCACTACTCTTTCCCATAACTTCATTGTGTGGCTCATCAACTTTATTCCTTTATAGTTCCCACAGCTCTGAACATCCCCTTTGTTCTTAAAATGGGAACTACAACACTTTTCCTCCATTCTTCAGGCATCTTTTCACCCGCTAGTATTCTGTTGAATAAGTTGGTCAAAAACTCCACAGCCATCTCTCCCAATTGCTTCCATACCTCTACCGGTATGTCATCAGGACCAACTCCCTTTCCATTTTTCATCCTTTGTAGTGCCTTTCTGACTTCCCCCTTAGTAATCATTGCCACTTCCTGGTCCTTCACACTTGCCTCTTCAACTCTTCCTTCTCTTCATTCATCAACTTCTCAAAGTATTCTTTCCATCTATTTAGCACACTACTGGTACCAGTCAACACATTTCCATCTCTATCCTTAATCACCCTTACCTGCTGCACATCCTTCCCATCTCTATCCCTCTGTCTGGCCAACCTATAGAGATCCTTTTCTCCTTCTTTCGTGTCCAACCCGATGTAAATGTTGTTATATGCCTCTTGTGTAGCCTTTGCCACCTCTACCTTTGCCCTACGTCGCATCTCGATATACTCCTTTCGCCTCTCCTCAGTCCTCTCAGTGTCCCACTTCTTCTTCGCTTATCTCTTTCCTTGTATGACTCCCTGTATTTTGGGGTTCCACCACCAAGTCTCCTTCTCCCCTTTCCTACCAGAAGACACACCAAGTCATCTCCTGCCTCTCTCTCTGATTACCTTGGCTGTCGTAGTCCAGTCTTCCGGGAGCTCCTCCTGTCCATCGAGAGCCTGTCTCACCTCTTTCCGAAAGGCCGCACAACATTCTTCCTTTGTCAACTTCCACCACATGTTTCTCTGCTCTACCTTTGTCTTCTTAATCTTCCTACCCACCACCAGAGTCATCCTACACACTACCACCCTATGCTGTCGAGCTACACTCTCCCCTACCACTACTTTACAGTCAGTAACCTCCTTCAGATTACATCGTCTGCACAAAATATAATCCACCTGCGTGTGTCTACCTCCGCTCTTGTAGGTCACTATATGTTACTCCCTCGTCTGGAAATATGTGTTCACTACAGCCATCTCCATCCTTTTTGCAAAGTCCACCACCATCTGTCCCTCAAAGTTCCTTTCCTGGATGCCGTGCTAACCCATCACTTCTTCATCGCCCCTGTTTCCTTTATCAATATGTCCATTACAATCTGCACCAATCACAACTCTCTCGCCTTCCAGAATTTCTCTTTCAACTCTAGGTCACATCCTACCTGTGGGGCATATCCGCTAACCACATTATACATTACACCCTCACTCTCAGGCACTATACAAGAGGAAATAAGATGCTTCAGAAAAAACAGCAAAAAATGAATGCCAAGGCAACAAAAGCAAAAGCCCAATCAGAAGAATTAGTCAAATGAGCTGTCTTAGAAAGACAAACCCTTGCATGGCATGTATCACCAACAAATTGAAGAAGTGGCTTTCATCGGAAAAAACATACTAGCCGTTGGAAAAGCCTGGAATGAAAGACAGCACATTGGGAGTATTTATGGCAACAAAAGAACAGGACCAAAACACAAGCTCAATAAAGGTCGGGGTCTACATCAAACAGCCCCAAGTGCAGACTGTGAAAACAACCCCCAGAGACAGTGCAGTACATCGCAGCGTGTGTAACATGCTGGCAGGCAAGGCACACAAGGAGTGGCATAACTTGTTAGCAGCAATTGTGAACCGGAAGATCTGTACCAAATAAGGACTGGAGGTCTCAGAATCAAGATGGCAGACACCCACCCAAGGTGTTTGACAACAAAATGGCCAAGATCCTGTGGGACTTCCACATCAAAACTATGAAACGAGTGATGGCCAGTCAGCCTGACATTGAGGTGGTGAATAAACATTAGAAGAGAGCAGTCATGATAGATGGAATAATCCAAAGTGAAAGCAACATCTGAAAACAGAAACACAAAAAGCTGGAAAAATAACATGAACTAAAGGAAGAACTCGACAAAATCTGGATGATGAAGATGATGATGAACTGTGAATAGTGCTCATAGTGATCAAGACACTGGTGTCAGCATGCCCTTGACCTTAGTCAGGATAAGCACTATGGAAGATCAAAATGAATGCATGAATGTATATGACCCCTCCTGGAGCAATCATCTTATAGTGGTGGAGGGGTTTGCAAATCAAAATTATCCTAGGAGTTGTCTGAGGTTTTGTGCCACTGATAGGATCACCCTTGGCAAGTACGTGCAAGATGAGGCGGAAGCAGAAGGCGACGACCTTAGTGGTGGAATCTTCAGCAACAGAAACTGGCTCTACGGATGTCAAACGTCACACCTCTGGCTGGGAAGGAGTCCAAGCTGGTGTGTGAGGTCGAGAAATTCCAACATAGCACTGGACATAGGCTAGCTTGACTCCAGATACAGGTTGGGCTCTTTTACGAGTCTTCTCGAGAGGTACAGTTAGAGTTACAAGCACGTACAGCTCAGTGCATGTACATTGTGGTTCACTCCAGTAGATGAGAGGGTAGACTCCCTCCACCTTCAAGTTGGGGGACAGGTCCAGAATGTTGTTTGTGCCAATGCACCAAACATTAGCTCAGAGTACCAAGCATTTTGGGACTCCTTGGAGGGGGTGCGAGAGAGTGCTCCCACTGTCAAGTTCCTCATTCTGTTGAGGGACTTGACAGTGAAACCGGAGGAGCATGATTGGGAAGAAGGTCCCCCACCCTTGATGAGAACCTGAATGATGTTCTGTTCTTGGACGTCTGTAACAGACAAACATAAGGGTGTCCATATGTGCACTTGGGCAAAACCTGGGTGTGGAAGGTGTTCGGTGAGTTCATGGAAAATGTCTTTCGGACAGCTTCATGGATAATCTTATCCACTGTCTTGTGTCTCAGGAGGGAGAAGCATTACACCATCAACACTTTGTATTGTAGGCATGGGGCACTGCTGAGTTCATCTCGCGACTTTGTAACTCAGGACGAAGCAGAGTCTGGGAGCTCTTTGGCAGGTTCACCTATCTTTGGGTTTGAGGTCAGTAACGTGGTTAACAATACCCTCAGTAGCAAGGCCATGGGATGGACGACATACACCCAGAATGCATAAAGGCTCTGGATGTCCCTGGTTGACATGATCTGTAACATCACCTGGATGTCGGTTTATTTAGATTGTCAGACTGGGGTAGTGGTCTCCCTTTCTTTTTCAACTAGATGCGATCACATACCATGGCTTGTAATGTCTACTGAGGAGTTCTGGAGAGAAGGGTCCATCAAGAATCAAAATTTCACATTCAGGAGGTGTGGTGTTGCTCCTGGGCCTGGAACAGTGCACCTGCTTTTCACCCTTAGCAGGGTCCTCCAGGGTGCATGTGAGTTTACTCGACCAATCTACATTTATTTTGTGGACTTGGAGAGGCATTTGACCATGTCCCTCAGGGTTTCCTGCGGAGCATAGTTGGATGGGAGTGTGGGGTACCGAACCCACTTACACAGTGTGTTTGGTCCATGTATAACAGGTATCACAGTTTGGTCCAGATTGCCAGCAGTAAATCGAACACCAATACAATGGGGGTTGGACTTCCTTAAGGCTGCCTGTCATCAACGATTCTGTTTACTACCTTCATGGACAAAATTTAAATTAATAGGTACAGCAGTATGTGAAGCATACTGGATGAAAATTAGCAACTCCATGGTCATCAGTCAGAAAAGGGTGGAGTGCTGTGTCTGGGTCAAGGAAGAGATCCTGTCCCAAGTGGAGGAATTCAAATATTTCAGGGCCTTGTTAATGAGTGAGGCAAAAATGGAGCAGGAGATCAACAGGAGGATCATTGGAGTGTCTCCAGTGATATGGACTGTAAGTCTGTTATGGTGAAGAAGGCGTTGAACCATCCATCCATCTATCCATTTATCCATTTTCTTAGCCACTTATCCTCACAAGGGTCGCGAGGAGTGGTGTAGCCTATCCCAGCTGTCAACGGGCAGGAAGAGGCAGGGTACACCCTGAACTGGTTGCCTGCCAATCGCAGGGAACATCAAGACAAACAGCCACACTCACAATCACACCTAGGGGCAATTTAGAGTGTCCAATTAATGTTGCATGTTTTTGGGATGTGGGAGGAAACCAGAGTGGCCGGAGCAAACCCATGCAAGCATAGGGGGAATATGCAAACTCCACACAGGCGGGTCCAGGATTGAACCTGGGAAATCCGAACTGTGAGGCCAATGCTTTCCAGGTGAGCCACCCTGCTGCCAGGCGTTAAACCAATTGGCGAAATTCTCAATCTACAGTTTTACCTTCACCTATGGTCAATAGCTGTCGTAACCAACACAGCAAGATTGCAGCTGTGATCAGCCAAAATGAGTTCCCGATGCATGCCTTAGGGGTAGGGTGAGAAGCTCGGTCATCTGTGAGGGCCTTAGAGTCGGGCTGCTGATCTTCGACTTTGAGAGGACCCAGATAAGGTGGCTCAGCCACCCGATTTGGACGCCTCCTGGACGCCCTCCATTGGGAGGATGCCCAAGGGGCTGATCCAGGACACGGTGGAGAGAGGCTGGGAATGCCTCGGGATCCTCCCACAAGAGCTGGATGAAGTGCTTGGGGAAAGTGAAGTCTGGGTCTTCCTGCCTGTCATGAACATGGACCTTAAATGAGGCCAGCGAGGCCTGGTGGTCTTGAGATGTTGTTCGAAGTTCTCTTTTGACCTCCTGGATGAGTCATCATCACACTCTTGGAGTAATTTTAGTTGGTCGTCCACTCCTTGGGAGGGTTTGCTACTAATCCCAGTTTTCTCCATTTGCAAATAATGACTCTGACAGAAGTTCACTGGAGCCCCAAAGTATGAGAAATGGCTTTGTAACCTTTACCAGACTCACCTTTCCAAAATCCGTGATTTGTCACACTGGCTTTATGATTTAACTGGGGAGGGAAGAGGTAGTTACCTCCAATTACCTCTTCACAGAGAGTCAGAAAGGTTTGGACTTTTTGTCCCTAAGTAAATTGAGTTATCATTTGAAAACTGCATATTGTATTTTCTTGGGTTGTCTCTGACTGATAATTAAATTGGTTTCATTATTATAGGGTTAGGATTATAATTTGACTCATAATATTTGTGTTTGACATGCAAAAAAACTGAAATCAGATCCAATCAAATCAAATACTTTTTCACAGCACTGTATACTGTACATGGATGGGTGGACCAGATAGGAGAATGCATGAACTTTTCTGGTCTGCATTAGCATTATTAATGTTAGTATGAATATAATAATATATATATATATATATATATATATATATATATATATATATATAATCATGTGAATATTTGACAAATGCTATTGTATTTTTTGTGTTATATAAAAAGTACAACTGATGTGAATGTAACCCTTTCTTCTTTGAAATGTCATTTTGGTATTTGTTGTGTGATTAAAGATTACATTCAGAGATTGCTCATCTGATCCTTGGGTGAGATACTTGCCAAATCAAGTCTTAAGTGGAATTAAATCGTTATGTTGTAGAAATGCTACAGGCCCACAGAAAGGGAGATAGTTACTCCCACAAAATTGGCATGCAAAGCCCATACTCCGCAACACACAGAGGTGGCCTATTTAATGACTGTTGGCAAAGGCTACTGGACCATATGACAGAATGTAACATGGGATGGTGAAAAACCTGGAAAGCATTCAACTATTTTACAATGCGAATGAATTGAGCATAGTAATGAAGCTAGTGAGAAATCCAAAAGGAGCTGCAGGGACTGTCAGAAGCAGTGTATTTCTTGTGTGACCCAGCATGTCATTTCCAACCCATATCAAAGCACACTCCCATCACTACAGAATTCAGATGGACTCTCCTCAAGCTATTTTAGGAGTCATGAGTGTGTGAACAATAATGCACAGGGGCCTTGGGAGGGGATGGGAAGTACTTTTTCACCCCTTGTTTTGTGCATCATTTATTCATGTTTTCTGGGGGGTCAAATTTCAAACTCCCAGATCACCAAAACCCGCTCCACCTCACCACAAAGCACACAGCGCTGTCTTCACAAACAACACTCATGCACAGACACACAGTCACATTATAGCATCTTGAAGCACAATAATTGCTCATTGCAGATTCTAAAGGCCATGTCAGGCAAAGATGCAGCTCTCCATTAACTGCAAAGAGATGCCGCTGCAACTTTAACCCACAGGCGTTTTCTATTTAAAAAGCATATTTGAGCGCTAGTTTATATAATGTCAGTATGGAGGCTTAAAACAGACCTTTCTTCAGTGTCACTGTCTGATTAGAAGGGTGTGCATGTTGTGTGTACATGTTAAACCTTAATACTATTGCCAAGCATAATTACTGTAGGTCATCAGATATCATCACTTGAGGAACACTGATCAAATTGTTGCACATTCAATATCAGTTACAGAATAACATTTTTACTTAATAGTTTTATTTTCCTGCCCTGTAGGCCTAATTCTTTCCCTAACGATTGGTAAAGTAACACAATTAACCGAGAATCTTCAGAAACCATGCAAATACACATCCTATGTGTACTGAAGAATATGACAATGCTATAAAACAATCTATTTGGGCTTTAATGCTATTGCAGAATTATTCCTTTCTATGTTATAAAATTTAATTTTCTTTGGCTGAGAAAAGTAAAAACTTATCAATTTGAAAGAACCACAATTTGCTGTTATGCACAATAAAAAGTGGGAAAATTATTCACCCTCAGCATTGACAAACTAATCCTATGGCCCTGTGAATCTAAATATGTGTCTGATCACTGATTATGTAGATCCCTAGAAAGCCTCAGGAGACCACTCACCTCCACATGTTGACAAGTCTGAATCAGTTTCCCCATTAGCGACTCCAGCTCGTTGTTCCTCTTGATCAGATTACTCAGGTTTGAATCCAAGGCTTGCTGGAGAAAAATACATCGAGTTGACATGAATGAGAAGGAATCTACACAACAAAAACAAGAGCAAAGCCTCAAATAAAAGCAAAAGAGGAAATTCTCTCTTTGGGTTTTAACAAGCCACGGAAGTTTTGGGACAACCTCAGGCGCTTCCTCACAAAAAGAAAAAACAGACAGGATGAAAGGAGTGTATGATCCTTTCATTTTGTAAAAAGAGGCTAAGTTTTGATTTTTAAAAGCATGCCAATACGTTTCCAAGTGAATTTCCATACCTCTGCAAGGGGGAGATAACCCTCATCCCTGCACTGCCTCCTCATCCTGTCCCGTCCGAGTCTCAAGCACAGTTCTGCGCTAACAGAGGATGTGAGTGGGAGAGCCACTCCACTGAGCACCAAACCATGCGCAAATCTGGCCAAGCGGAAAATTAGACATAAAAAGCTTTTTCACCCTCCTATGAGAGCATGCAGTGCTTGCTGCTAAGGAACCGGCAAACAGGTGACAGCATGTTAGCCCTGTCCTCCTCCCTCCTTTTTCTTCTACTGTCCCACAATCCTCTATTTCCAGATCTTCTTCACTACTTGTCATCAAAAAGGGCACAGGCTGTCTCCTTTACTTCCAAGAGCTTCACCAAATTGCCAAATCAAGTATGGTTAAACTAATCTGATGCTTTCTCTGTCCCATGCAGAGTTTCTTTTTCCTTCCAGAATAAATCCAAACTGAGTATTTTCAAATTTTCAAATAGCCACACCTGGCCACGTGCTGTGTTAATGCAGCTAAACTGCAATAACTGCATCTTGGTAAATGTTCAAGCTGATAAACAATACCACCTTCTTCATGTTTTTTTTCCATTCAGGAGCCTACTTCTTTGGATAGAGCAGTTTTAATCCGAAAATCGGTTAAAACTACATTTGCGGGATTTACAGAATATAGCTGTGTTTATGGATGAGCCTCATCATGGTGCAGGGAGCTTAAAGGCTTCTTTACACCCATATGTGCAGTGAATGCGTTGGTATCACTGTGGCTCGCCCGCACGTAGTTTGCTTTTATACTTCAGTGCAACCCACATGAGCAGTAAAGTCAAAGTAAATCACAATCTCTTTTATTACAGTTACATACTGAAACATTATCTGTGTTATATCCCAGAAATGTTTTCAGTATAACTGAATTTCCTTTGACATGGCTCATGATGTTGATGACTTTTGACGTAAATGCGCTCGTAGTACGTGAAGCAGCTCAGAACATGTGCTTTTCACTTTGGAACATGCTCAGTATGGTTAACTTGCATTTCCTGTTTCCGGGTGAGTACTGATTGTTTAGGATCAGGCTTCTTTTGTTACCAATGTTTATGAAATAAACACATAAATTAATGTCAAAATCAATGTTCCCTCTGATTTTTTACGTGTCTGAGCAAACAAACTAAGCCCGTGAGCGCCCCCTTTGACCACTGTGAGCAACATCAGACGTATGCACTGTGGTCAGATCAGCGTTATCTATTGAAGTTTACAGCATTTAAATTCCCATCAGAACATTTTTAAGAACAATTTTGTGTCTTTGCAAACTTACAATGAACATGTCAACAAACAAAAAAAATACATTGCTAACTAAACCAAGCCAACTACCAACTATAAATTTGAAAGGTCGCTTGGAACTTTTTTTCATTTTTTTAACCCACAATGATATCGCTGTCTGTTTTTCTTGGTGTAAAACTGAATTATTGCTTGCAGAATATCTTTAGCAATGCAAGTTGAAAGCAGAATGATGCTCCCAAACAGTTTTAAGGTTAATGTTATGTTGCCTCCTATATTTAAAATACAAAATTAGCCATTTATGCACTGTATTGTCTGTGCTTTCATCCTCGATCAGTATGTGCCAAGGTGGAATTTTAACATTACACACCATCTCATCATGCACTTTCTACTTTGGCTTCAGACCAGACCTTTTTTACTCAAAAAAAGAGAAAATCTCATCCAGTTTCACCACGTTTTCTTCTTATTCGCATATCCCGACAGTCATTAAAGCAACAGCACTTCTTTTTTTTTTTTTTACTTTTACCATTATTATCGAGAGTAAACACAAGCTGACTTTCTTTCCTTCTTCGTTGCCCAGACTGTGTTGCTATCTTCAACGCTGGTGGGTGGACAGTGTTTGTAAATATGAGTGTACCCCTTTAAGAGCCAGAGGACGGTGGAATCAGGTAAACTAGCAGGAGACCATTGTGCTTCCATGTTAAAAAAAAAAAAAAAAATCAGTCTGTGGTTCACTGCGCTGGATTGGTTTTCTGTGAGCTGAGAATGTCTATGTATTTCTACTTGTAACAAATTTTATGTGCGTGATTTTTCGTGCTCGACTGTGCAGATTTGCGAGTGCGATGGCGCATGGGCACGGTCGCCCGTCAAATCACAGTGAGTGACTGACATGTTGCATATTGCCTTATCAATGTGTCCTTTGTGCGTCTGTCTAAGGGAATCAAAAATCATTGCCAATGGGATGCGAGGAAGATGCTACGGTGGTAGCCAATGGGAGAGCAGCTCTATTGCACCACACAAATCAAGATAAAGAATGTTTACGTTCGGCTGAATTTCCTTTGGAACTGCCTGGAGAAAACCGGCGCAGGCACGGGCAGAACCTGCAAACTCAACACAGTTCCTCAGAACTGTGAGGCAGACTCTCCACTGCTGCTCCACTGTGGCACTCTTAATTCCATCAGGATAACAAAAAAAAAAAAAAAAGTCAGAATCTAAACATGGTTTTTGCGTGTAACCTTTTCAAAATGTCAGACAAACTAATAGATTGCACCACAATGTGGCACTTTGAGGTCATCCATCTCTCCATCCATTTTCCATACTGCCTATCTTCACTCTCCTCAGGGCTGTGCTGGAGCCTGCCCCAGGCATCTCTGCATAAAATGGGGACTCCACCCCAAACTGCTTGCAAGCCAATCACAGATCACATCTAGTCAAACAAACATTCCCTCTGACATTCACATCTATTTTTATCCATCTATCCATCCATTTTCTCAGCTGCTTATCCTCACAAGGATCGTGGGAGAGCTGGACCCTACGTGGGGTACAACTTGAAGTAACTGGTTCCCAGCCAATTGCAGGGAACATGGAGACAAATAATGGTCGCACTCACAATGACACTTAGGGACAATTTAGAGTTTCAAAGTAATGTCCCATGCATGTTTTTAGAATGTGGGAGGGAAATGGAGCACCTGAAGAAAACTCACACAGGCATGGGGAGAACATACAAGCCTGCACAGGGATGCCAGATTTGAAACTGCATCCTGAGAACTGTGAGGCAGATTTGCTAACCACCCATACACCATGCTACTTGTTTTGAGGTCCATCCATCCATCCATCCATCCATCCATCCATCCATTTTCTTAGCCGGCTATCCTCACAAGGGTTGCAGGGAGTACTGGAGCCTATCCCAGCTGTCAACGGGTAGGAGACGGGGTACACACTGAACTGGTTGCCTGCCAATTGCAGGGCACATAGAGACAAACTGCCACACACACAATAACACCTAGGGGCAATTTAGAGTGTTCAATTAATGTTGCATGTTTTTGGGATGTGGGAGGAAATCGGAGTGCCCTGAGAAAACCCATGCAGGCATGGGGAGAACATACAAACTCCACACAGGCGGGGCTGGGATTGAACTCGGGACCTCAGAACTATGAGGCCAACGCTTTCCAGCTGACCCACCATGCCGCCCTCTTTTGAGGTCATATTTGATCAAAAATATATTACATGTTTCAAACTAAGGCGTCGGTGTGGAGTTTGCACTCCGGTTTCCTCCTACATCCAAAAACATGTAACATTAATTGGACACTCTAAATTGGTGTGATTGTGAGTGCGGCTGTTTGTCTCTATGTGCCTGCCGATTGGCTGGCAACCAGTTTAGGGTGTACCCTGCCTCCTGCCCGATGACAGCTGGGATAGGCTCCAGCGCTCCCTGCAACCCTGGTGAGGATAGGCGGATGGATGGATGGATGGATGGATGGATGGATGGATGGATGGATGGATGGATGGATGGATGAAACTAAGGCAGAATGCCCTAAAACTAAAGAAAGATAATCACAACTATCAACTTTAGATGGAAGAATTTGTATTAAAAAATTAATAGAAAATTAACTTTTGCGGTGATTTATCATTTGTAACAAAAATCATAGCCATTTCCAAAAACAGCTGGTATAACTATACATTTTCTCCCAGTACTGTAATGGATTACAAATGTTTATGTACAAAAAAATACAGAATCTTGTTCAATGCAATTACTTAATCCGCCATGTTACTTATGCCCAAATGGTTCAGATAATGCATGCACATGCACAGAATGCATGTTAAAAAGAAGCATATGGACTTTCCTTCCTGCTTTACAATTATCGTTGACCAATGAAATGATGCTGTCATCACTAAAAGGCAGTTGGTTCAAGATCAGGGATTAGTGGAAAAAACAGAATAAAGCTTGAAGGCTGAAGCAAGTGTGCTCGCATGGCAGCCACCATCTTCTATCCTGGAGGTTCTTCCCTCCCTTACCCATTGTCCAGGACCTTTTACAAGCGCCTGTTGGTAATTTTATCTCGGGAAAAAAAGGGTGGATATTCCCACAATAACCTCTATAACTCTTATCATCAGGCTCTCTTTGAAAAAGGAAACTATTCTAGTTACCTAGTAATCTTTCATTTCGTTTGTGCATGTGTGTGTGTGTGTGTGTGTGTGTGGTGTGTGTGTGTGTGTGTGTGTGGTGTGTGTGTGTGTTGTGTGTGTGTGTGTGTGTGTGTGTGTGGAAGAGAGTAAAAGACAGAACGAGTGAGACAGCACATCAGCTAGAAAACCTGGAGCTATGAAGTGGGTCATAACATTTCTTGTCAGAGTCTGAAATAGAAGGGGAAAACAAATTTGAGTGAGAGGACATTTGTACATTTTAATTATAAACGTTTTCTGACCTGTAAGATGCCTTTGGGACAGTTTTAATTTAGTTCAGTAAAGTCTTGACAAACAAAAATAAAGAAGATCATGCGTTTTCTTGCATTCAGGAAATGGCAACTGGTTTATCTTCACCTGAATGGTTGTGAATGTGCAGACAGAGAAAGAGTAAATTGTAACCACCACAGTACATACTGTGTATCAGGACTGTAAAACTTGTTTTTGTTACGGACCACATTGCAGTTATGGTTTCCCTCACACAGCCGTGATGCCCATAAAAAAATATCCTTATAATAACTGCCTCATCATATTTAAACGTAAAATTTATGAACTCCTTTTGGAATCAGAAATAAAGGCTAATGGGTTTTTGAACTATTTTCATATTTGATAGCAGAAATATTCTTATGTCTCAACATTATCGTTCATGATAATGTTGTATGACAATTTGAAATTTTGGTACAGATCTTCAGAAGCGGCCTGGTTGCACAACTAGTTAGAGCGTTGGTGTCACAGTTCTGAGTACTGGGGTTCGAATCCCGGCCCTGCCTTTGTGGAGTTTGCATGTTCTCCCTGTGCCTGTGTGGGTTTTCTCTGCGCAGTCCAGTTTCCTTCCACATCCTAAAAATATGTATTCATTGGAGACTCTAAATTTCCCATAGGTGTGATTGTGAGTGCAACTGATGTCTGTCTCCATGTGCCCTGCGATTGGCTGCCAACCAGTTCAGCGTGTACCCTACTTCCTACCTGATGACATCTGGGATTGGCTCCAGCACTCCTGGGACCCTTGTGAGGATAAGCGGCTCATAAAATGGATGGATGGATAGATTTTCACAAAAATCAAGGAGGCCGACATTATTTGCCTTTGTAGGCCACATAAAATCGTGTGGCGGGCTGGATCTTGCCCCGGGCCTTGCGTTTGACAACTGTGCTGTATATGATTAAATGAAGCTCTCTGTAAAAGCTGAGCTTTATCATCATTTTGAAAGCAGGCTTTTCAATCACCTGTCAGATTAGCAATTTCCTCCCTTCCAAATACACGTCCACAATTGCAGCACACTCATACACTACAGTCATGCTCAATTAAACTCACCTGACACCCAGAAATGTAATTGGCGCTCAATAACCTGCAACCTCATTGAAAATTGCTATGTCGCTCGATTAATTAAGGGCCCCCTACACACACCAATACTGGCACTGTTTACATGGCTCTGTGCATGCACTTCACATACCAGCGTAGCTTACTGATCATGCTAATTATCTTGTAATTATGGTGATGTAATTACCATGAAATGATAGAACTAATTTGATATTTAATTTGTGAAAAAATCTTATTCTGAGAGAGTTTAGCTTTGTGTTAAAAAGTTTTTGGGTTTTTAATAAAAAAAAAGAGGAAATGCTGTGTTTCTTTATTACCTATACACAGTAATATGTCGTCAACTTGTTTGTATTTCTTGTAACAAGAAATTGGAGTCTATGATGTGAGATAAATTACTGTGCTCCAATTAGCCCAAACAAACAACTTTAAACCACTATTTTCAAAATTTTGACAGAAAAAAAACAAACCACAGTTGTTTCCTCCCAAATTATTTTCTGGATTTCAAAATGCTTTAAATGTCTCTCTTTCTCAAGTCAGTGATTCAGTCATTAATGTGCTGCGAATATCACCATGAATATCGTTATGTAGTTTATGAACGAACTTATTCACTGTCATTAGCTTGGTTGTTCATCTATCAATGACAGCAACATATAGTGACAGGCAGATCAATTAAATCGTGTTCCAGTAGATGGCACTTAGCCTGTGCAGGCATTTTTGTGACATTTGTTGATAAGTAAAGGTTGGAAAACAGTAATGCCAATGATTCACATCCATAAGATCAATCATTCACTTATAAGTCAAAATAAAATAATGCTCACCCGGAGTTTTTCAAAGCGATCACTCAGTGCCGCCACCTGGTGGTCTCTGTGCCTTCCCACCAGTTTACAGAGGGAGCAGATGAGCTGGTCGTCAGTTACACAGTACATGTTAACCTTCTCCTCCTCATGTTCTAAGCACTGGAGCCCACGAAGGTGGGAGCCTGGCATTGGCTCAATGAGTCGATGTCCAGTAAATGGCTTCTTGTTGGGGTGAGTAGCCCTGAGGCACTCCTCACAGTACGACACTTCGCACGTCACACACGTCTTGATCGCCTCCTGAGGGGGATCTTGCTCGCAGAACTGGCACGGGACCGGTTCGGGAGGGGTTCCTGGACTGGACATGGCAGCGCTGACGGGGACCAGGGCCAACCGCTTGTGCTCTTCCTCACTTGGTGAGTTGGGCCCACTTGGGGGGGCAGGAAGGGGCAACGCCAGTGGAAGCCCAGCTGAAGATGAGGCCTGTTGAACTCTGTCGATTATGTTCTGCAGGGTCACGTTTCTCTTGAGTGTTTCCAGTCCACGCTCAGGGCTCAGGGAAATGACATATCTACACGTGGGACACTGGAAGGCGGAGATACTTTGAACCGATTCGTTGGTGGCACAGTGCGAGACAAGGATGCGGTGAGCACAGCCGAAACATAGGCTGTGGGCACAAGGGAGCAGCAGTGGGTCCTCAAAGAGCTCCAAGCAGATTGGGCAGGTCAACTCTGATTCCAGAGTGTCCATCCTGCTCAGGGGAAACCAGGGGGGATTAGGTGCAATGTCTGCAAAATCCAGGGGAACCACTCAAATACCTGTGGGCCAGAAAGAAAGTTAAAACACACAAAAAAAAAACACACACTGAAAAAAAAAAACGTCAGTCAGGGCGAGTGTTAGACGATAAAATAAATGAAAAGAGGAAATCATGCATCGGTGCCTCATGGCCTCTTGGGGGCAGCAGAATATAGTTTGAGCAAAACAGGAACAAATGCTACTTCAAAGTCTTATTGCTTTAGCAGACGTGACCTTTAAAAATCAAATTATAATATTGTATGTTCACATAATGTATTGTCTCGTATAACCGGGTCAGTCCGCACACCCTGGCTACAATGTGTTGTGTTCTGGTGAATAGAGGGAGAGTGGACACAGAGGGACGCTGGACGCAGAGAATGCTGTCTGACTGGTGTTTTATTCCTGCATAATATTAAATGAAATCAAAAGCAGAATATGAGCTTCATGCCATCCAAAAGGCCACCTCTCTCGCAGTCAGAGTCAAAGCAGCGTTACATCACTTCCACCGGTTTTCAAAATAAAAGCGTTGAATTTGCAAATGAAAATATAAAGTGGGATGGTTTCTTTCGGTTTATCCCTTTCGGGGTCGCTGTGTCGGGGTCGCCACAGCGTGTCATCTCAGATGAACGCACATATATGTTTGGCACAATTTTTACGCCGGATGCCCTTCCTGATGAAACCCTTCTCAGGGAGTGGAGGCCCCAGTGGGATATGAACCCACAACCCCTGGTTTATCAAACCCGTGCTCTAACCACTGAGCTATGGGGCCTCCTAAATAAAGAAAATATAAAGTATAAAGCCAAAATAAATAAACGTCAGATTGAAGATAAAATGACTGTAGTGAAGATAATCCAAAACACAATGTGAGGGATTTTGGTGAAATTAATTTTAAAAATTATATAACCAACTCTCTTTTCCCTTGTATGTTACACAACCATTGAACTGCTTTTGAGCTTCATAATATTAGCAACCACAAGTTGTGTCAAATTTCTCAATAATGTACTGTAAGGAAGGGATCAAATACTGCAAACCCTCAAGTTAACTAAATGTTGAAGTAAATTTACAACCCTCCTGAAATTAGTTTTTCTTTATGTTGCCATTTTTGTCTGAAGCACTAATGCGCGTTTGGATAGTTGTGCCATTAATTGCAGTAAGTGGTCCAGTATGTGACTGGTGGGGAGAAATACATTGTGTATGAATTCTGACACTAGAGATGACAGTATGAAATGACGCACTAGATAGAGGAGTTGGAAACGGGAGCTCTAGGAGGGACCTGACTGCTTTCAGTACCAATATGTCTTTTTCTCAGTCTCTTCCCTGCACCTACTCTCTTGACTCTGTAAAAAGATGAACACCTTCCTTCATATTCTCAGTAAAATTATTTTGAATACATTCACCTCAAAGTAGGGAGTTTTTGTAGTAAAAAGAAACAGAATTTGGGGAGGGCGGGGCACCCACCGTTTGGGAAGCAGTTGTGGTGGAACCAAGAAGTAGGTCATCCCTGCTGACCTGGCACACATAATCAGCCCCCAGTGTGCGTATGTGTGTGTGACTCGGGACGCTACAAACACGCAAATATGACAAACGGGTCCAGAGGCCAGATAGCAGCTTTCAAGCTGAAGATGAAACTGCAGTATGTTGGCTTCCATGTTGAATTTAGGTGTCTGTCCCTAGTTAGACATGGGCACCGCTTGTCAAACATACTACTGAGAAGGAACTTATGTATGTTTTGTTCTATTAAATACATATTGTACAAGATGCCGAAAGGAAAAGAAGAAGAAGAAGAATTTAAACTGTGTTTGCAAGACTGTCAATAATAAAGCGAGCGAACAATGTGTTGATGAGTGTTGCCCAGCAACATTACTAGACCACTAAATGCTGACGCTTCACTTTAATGGATTTTACAACTGACGATGACCAATTGATTCCAAATCAAACAAATCACCGTGTGAAATTATGGCCCATTTTCCTCAGGCTTTTAAGTGGAAATGCATCTTCAAAATGTGCTTCATCCTTAGATAGTGGTCACCTGATTCACGCTTGTTTTTTCACAAAATTGATGACCTCACTGATTGAATGCCATACTGCTATTTTTTGGAGAAAACCCACGCAGCCATGGGTAGAACATGCAAAACCCACACAGGTGAGGTCGGAATTTGAACCTCGGTCCTCAGAACTGTGATGCAGATGGTCTAACCCAGGGGTGTCAAACTCAGTTTTGTTGCAGGCCACATGTATTTGTGGTTTATCTTAGAGGGCCATCATGACTATGGAACAGGGTAATGTGTTTTTCAAATATTGTTGATGTTTGGAAACACAAAAAAATTTGTAATATCTCATTGTTACCATTCATGATATAATAATTTGAAATTTTGATTCAGATTTGAAAAAGAATCAAGGAAGTTGACTCACATGATTTGTCATGGCGGAACACATAACATAATGTGGTGGGCCAGATCTGGCCCCCAGGCCTTGAGTTAGACATCAATGCTCTAACGTGTCAGCCACTGTGCTGCCCAAAGCATTAATTATTACTGTTACTTGCATAGTCACAGGTTCACATATCCACTGATTTTTTTGGGTGATGGAGTTGGTGGTGGTGGGGAAATCTACCCCCTTTAATTTTAGAAACTCCTTTTTGATGATAATTTCCTGCTTATATACTGTATGGTTTTTTTTCTTGATTTTTGTGTTGCTAGCAAATATATGGTACAACATATTCTTGACCCAAATATTTTTTTTCTTTCCTGTCACTTTAAGCGTCTATTCTATCAGAATCAATGTTTTTGTTCTGTTTTAAGCAGAAGGTAGACCAAAGTGACCCTAGAAATGGTTTAAATTTGACATCTACGTGGATTGTCGATTGAATGCAAAAAGTCAATAAACGGGGTGAGGTTTGCAAAATGGGTGGATTTGAAAACACTAACATTGTGGTGTATTTTCATCAGTTCATACTAAGGTACCTACCCATTACTTCTTAGTCCGTACCCACTCAACTCGGCTGGACACCTTCATGACCTTTCTGGGTTTTAAGCGAGTTGATCTCAGTTGCTGCCAAGCCACAAAAATGCAGCCTAGAATGAAGGCATATGTTGTCTTTTACAAGAATACTTAACTGTATTCATAATTTACGGGATAATAGTGGATTAAATAGCAGAGCTTGCAGTCTTTTTCTTCAGCGAAGATTATCATATGGGGTTCGTTTCAAACAATTGGGACGTGATGACAGGCATAACCTCAAAATATACCCCTTTCATGTTCATTCAAGTCCCCTTTCAGATCATGTTCCCTATAACAATCCAACCCTGGGTGAGTTATGCTTGAAAATCGTAGCAAGAAATTGAACCACTCAATGCCATAGATACACGTGGCTGCCTCAAGCTTTGCTGCAGACATCATGGATGGGACGTTACTATGAATGCTTGCCCACCCTAAAGCATCAATTGACATGAAATGGACCAATTAGAGCCAAGCTGTTTCCTAAATTTAAATCGTGTTGGATGAATGATCCAATCAGAGCAAAGCTCAATTGCATGTCACATTATAATGCGAAATATGACTGTCTCAAATGGCACTTTAAAAAAGCAAAACAACTAGAATTGTCATGGTCCTGCCAGTCCCAGCCCTGGCGGTGCAGGTCCCCTGCACACCTGCGCCTCATCAGGGATAATTAACCCCAGTATATATAGGACCCAGCGGAGGGTATGGCTTTGCCAGACCGTTGCCATCAATGCTTCGTTCCCGCACTTCCTCGTTCCTGATCCTGAACCCCTGTGTACCGACCTCCACCTGTCCACCGACCAACTCCGTAAGCTTGACGCTCTTGATACTGCTGCTCACTCTGACTGACTCACCGACTTACAACCTTGGAACGAATAAAGATCTTCCTCTAACTGCCTTCCTGTCAACCGAGTCATGCATTTGGGTCCGCCCTAGCGTTTTGGTTATAACAAGAATAGCTCAAAAAAGGACATTTGGGGTATTTCCAATCAAACTCATAATGCAGACCCAGTACAAGGAAATAAAAAAAAATCAAATGGAAAAAATGATGAGCCCTTTAAGTAAATGTAATATTTCTTTAGTTCATGAAATATTGATAGATTTGATGGATTTTGGAACTTAGACCAATGTTCCACAAATCCTTTATTGACAAATCACATTTCACATGTCATATTTAAATCACTGTCTTGCAAAACAAACAAAATTCAGCCAGTCCTGGTTCTCAGTGGCTCGATTTTCTTTCATTTTAAAACTTTGTGGTATTGCAATCAAACCCCTTATAACATTGATATAGCTGAACAAACTATTTTTTTTACTTCTATTACAAATCAATCGAAAGAAGAGGCATTTATAGATCTTCATAATTTCAGTCATAATGGGCTTTTGGGGGAAAAAAAACTACCTGCAATGTGGCTCTCAATAAAAATCAGTTTAACGTGCCCGGTCTAAGTGGGCTCTTTAACTCTCTTCTGCAACATGGTACTTTGGCAACACGATGCCACAAGAATATGGAAAAGCAATGCTTTTACTTATTTTTTTTTCTTGGTCTGATTTATAAAAACAGCAGATGGATGAAATGTTTTGGCAAATAACAGACGGTAGGTTCCACCCAAAAATATGTGAGTTAATGCAAATATGCTGGGCCTCACTGTTACATAGAAAAGGTTATATTCCTAGGATGTGAAAACATCCATAATATGACAAAAATGTTTTTTTTTTTTTCCCTGAGTGCATAGAGGATGAAAGTGAGTGTTTATGTTTAGCTATTCCATTATTTTGCAGTTTAAATATGTCATGGCAAAAACAGGGCTCAGTGCAGTCCCTGTTTGAGGCATGCATACTTGAGGGCAGTGGGAGAAATGTTAAGAGGACGTCATGTGTTTTGATTTTATGATTTATTATCATTACTTTTTATGCAACTAACTAAGCGATTCCTACGGTAGTGTTCAAAATAATCGCAGTCCAATGTGACTAACCAGATTAATCCACGTTTTCCGTACGTTTTTTATTGCTACATTTCAAAGAAGTTACCATGCAGTAGATTCTTCGAAAACCAACAAGACCCAGCATTTGTGATAAACACACTCGTAAGGCTGTGCAATTGGGCAATTTGTTGAAAGGGGTGTGTTAAAAAAATAGCAGTGTGGCATTCAATCAGTGAGGTCATCAATTTTGTGAAAAACAGGTGCGAATCAGGTGGCTCCTATTTAAGGATGAAGTCAGCAGCTGTTGAACATGCATTTCTCATTGAAAGCCAGAGCTAAACGGGCCATTCAACACATTGTTCAGAAGAACAGCATACTTTGGTTAAAAGTTTGATTGGTGAGGGAAACCTGATGAAAAGTACAAAAGAGGCTCTTGAGCTAAAATGATGGCTAACGCCTTATAATGGAGAGCAAAACCAGAGACACGTGGCAGAAAATGGAAGACAATCATCAAAATGTATCATAGAAAAACCAGAATGCCAAAGGCTCAGCCAATGAGCAGCTCCAGGATGAGCAAAGACAGTTTGGAGGTACCTGTAAGCACTGTGACAGTAAGAAGATTTCTGTGTGAAGCTAATCTATTTACAAGAATCCCCCACTAAGTCCCTCTGTTAAAAAAAGGCATGTGTAGAAGACACTACAATTTGTCAAAGAACACATCAACTGGGCTAAAGAGAAATTGAGGAACATTTTGTGGTCTAATGAGAGTCCAATTGGTCTTTTTGGGTCCAGGGGCTGCAGACAATTTGTGAGACAAACCCCAAACTCTGAATTCAAGCCACAGTACACAGTGAAGACAGTGAGAGATGGTGGTGCAAACATCATGAGATGGGCATGTTTCTCTACGATGGTGTTGGGCCTATTTATCAAATACCAGGATCATGGATTGGTTTGCATATGTTAAAATACTTGAAGAGGTCATGTTGCCTTATGCTGAAGAGGCCATGAAAATGAGTGTTTCAACAAGACAATGATCAAAACACACTAGTAAACATGGAAAGTCTTAGTTCCAAACCAACAAAGTTAATGTCATGGAGTGACCAGCCCCATCCCTGGACCTTAATCCAATCGAGAAGTTGTGGGGTGACATCAAAAATCCTGTTTGTGAACCAAAATCAAGAAATGTAAATGAATTGTGAAATGTCGTTAAGGAATCTTGGAGTGGAATAACAGCTGAAAAGTGTCATAAATTGGTTGACTTGTCCCACAAAGCCATTATAAAAATCTGTGCTCATACAGGTATATATTTATTTAGCAATTCAAAGGATTGGTAAATCCTAGAAACAAAAAAAGTTTGTACAAAATAATTTTGAGTTTGTAAAGTCAACGACAAACTAATTTTTAGAACAGCCCTTTCAACAAATTGGACAATTGCACAGAGTTAAAAGTGTGTATATCAAGAATGTCTTGTTGGTTTTCAGAGAATCTGAAGCACCTACTGGTAACTTGTTTGACATGAAGTAATAAAAATATACTGAAAACGTGGATTAATCTGGTTAGTGTCGCGGGAGTGCTGGAGCCTATCCCAGCTATCTTCGGGCAGAAAGAAGCCCTACTTAAAAGTTTCTATAGAAATTCTACAGAAATCTAGGGAATTCTGTAGAATTTGTACAGAACAACTTGTTCTATAGGACTTTGGCTGTGATTTTCTATAGAATTTCTACAGAATAATAGAATTTCTATAGAAATTCTATCGCACTTGGGTCCTAAAGTCTTACAGTTCTTTAGAAATTCTTTAGAATTGTTCTAAAGAATTTTTTTAGCAGGGAGGGTACACCCTGAACTGGTTGCCAGGCAATAGCAGGGTCTAACAAAGAACCAGTCACACTCACAATCACACTTAAGGAGTACTTCGAGTCTCCAGTGAATGCATGGTTTCTGGATGTGGGAGGAAGCCTGGGTGCCCGGAGAAAATCTTGACTGTGTCTAACAATTTGACCTGCACCTTAACTATCTTCACATCTCACAGCTCAACCACATGCAGGATTTATGAATGAGTCAGTTGAAAATGGATTGTTTACGATAAACAATAGGTCTTTTTCTGGAAAAAGTCACCGGCACATTACAGATGCCAGTCTCCCTATTTTGTTGCACACTCCCATTCACAGAAATGGAGGAAAGATGATGAATTTTGTGCAGCAGACGACCAACTAGTTAATCTAGGCCAAAGTACCAGGGTTCATGGCTAAGTGATATCTCCTTCCTTGTCCACTTCCTCTTCCTCTCCATGAAATACTGCAAGACAGTGTCTGATTATTCAGTACACACAGACACACATGCGCTCACATCGCTTTTGTGTAATTCTAGACACCAAGTTGATCCATAATCCGCTTCCACCCACGCTAGACTGTGACCAATCACAACCATATTCTGAGGTGGTCAGCGACAGGATTTGCCAGTACTGCACATGAGTCTGGAATATGATAGAGGGTGGCGTGTGTTTTTGTGTGTGCATGTTGTTAAATGATCCAAATTAAATGTGACAATGTTTACAAAATTAGATGTGACACTAAAATGAATTAAGAGAGGGGAATGAAAAAAAAACAAGTTCACTGTTGATGATGTTGATGAGAGACAGAAAGAGATGCTGATGCCGAGGTTTACTGTCTTGGAGTCTTGGAGAAATGCACCTGAATTGATTGGGGGTGACATACTTCTCAGCCACTTCAAATGAGATATCTCTAGAACAATTCAAATACTAGAACACAAGAGTTGTACAGTGAAGAAAATGAGTATTTCAACACCCTGCTATATTTCAAGTTCTCCCACTTAGAAATAATGCAGGGATCTGAAACTTTCATTGTAGGTGCATGTCCACTCTGAGAGAGTTAATCTAAAAAGAAAAATCCAGAAATCACAATGTATGATTTGTTTAACAATTTATTTGTGAGATACAGGTGCAAATAAGTATTTGAACACCTGTCTATCAGCTATAATTCTGACTCTAGAAGACCTGTTAGTTCGCCTTTAAATGTCCACCTCCACTCCATGCATTGTCTTGTATCAGATGCACCAGTAGAGGTCGTTAGCTGCATAAAGACAACTGCCCACCCTATTACAATCAATAAGCCTCAAACTTGTAACATAAAGACACCAGAAACAAAATTGTACAACTCAACACGGCGAGAAAGGGCTAAGGAGAAATTGCCAAGCAGCTCATTAGAAAATGGAAGCTAAACATGATGGTCAATCTCAATCAGAGTGGACCCCATGCATCTCAATGATCCTTAGAAAGGTGAAGAATCAACCCAGGACTACACGACAGGACTTGGTCAATGACCTGAAAAGAGCTGGGACCACCATTTCCAAGATGACTGTTGGTAATACACTAAGACGTCATGGTTTGAAATCATGCATGGCACGGAAGGTTCCCCTGCTTAAACCAGCACAAGTCGAGACCTGTCTTACGTTTGCTAATGACAATTTGGATGATACAGAGGAGTCATGGGAGAAAGATTTGTAGTCAGATGAGAACAAAATGGAACTTTCTGGACATAATTCCATTTACCGTGTTTGGAGGAAGAGGAATGGTGAGTTCCATCCACAGAGTACCATCCATACTATGAAGCCGGGGGGTGGTAGCATCATGCTTTGGGGTGTTTTTCTGCACATGGAACAGGACGACGGCACTGTATTAAGGAGAGGATGACCGCGGCCATGTATTGAGAGATTTTGGGGATCAACCTCCTTCCCTCAGTCAGAGCATTGAAGATGGGCCGTGGCTTGGTCTTTCAACATGACAATGACCCAAACCACGCAGCCAGGAAAACCAAGGAGTGGCTCCGTAAGAAGCATATCAAGGTTCTGGTATGGCCTAGCCAGTCTCCAGGCCTAAACCAAATTGAAAATCTTTGAAGATGAAACTCCGTGTTTCTCAGCGAAAGCCAAGAAACCTGTCCAATCTAGAGAAGATCTGTGTCGAGGAGTGGGCCAAAATTTCTCCTGCAATGTGTGCAAACCTGGTGCACTACTACAGGAAACGTTTGACCTCTGTAATTGCAAACAAAGGCTACTGTACCAAATACTAACATTTGGTTTCTCGGGTGTTCAACTACTGATTTGCAGTAGATTGTGTCCGGTTTGGTGGCCTCAGCATCGCATCTCTGCTCTTTGCAGATGATGTGGTTCTCTTGGCTTCATCAAGCCGTGATCTCCAGCTCTCACTGGAGCGGTTTGCAGCCAAGTGTGAAGCAGCTGGGATGAGAATCAGCATCTCCAAATCTGAGACTATGATCCTCAGTCGGGAAAGGGTGGCGTGCCCTCTCCGTTTCGGGGATGAGATACTGCCACATTTGGAGGAGTTCAAGTATCTTGGGATCTTGTTCAGGAGTGAGGGAAGAATGGAGCGGGAGATCGACAGATGGATCGGTACAGCATCTTCAGTGATGCAGACTTTGTATCAGTCCATTGTTGTAAAGAGGGCGCTAAGTCAAAAGGTGAAGCTCTCAATTTACCAGTCGATCTACGTTCCTACCCTCACCTATGGGCACGAGCTGTGGGTCGTGACTGAAAGAACAAGATCCCGGATACAAGCGGCCGAAATGAGTTTACTCCGCAGGGTGTCCAGGCTCTCCCTTAGACATAGGGTCAGAAACTAATTCGTCCGGGAGGGGCTCAGTGTGGAGCCGCTGCTCCTCTGCATTGAGAGGAGCCAGATGAGGTGGCTGGGGCATCTGATTCGGATGCCTCCCAGACGCCTCCCTGGTGAGGTGTTCCGGGCATAGCCCACCAGAAAGAGACCCCGGGGACGACCCAGGACATGCTGTAGAGACTATGTCTCTTGGCTGGATTGGGAAACCCTCGGTATTCCTCCCAAAGAGCTGGAAGAAGTGGCTTGGGAAAGGGAAGTCTGGCTATCCCTGCTGAAGCTACTTCCCCCGCGACCTGCCCTGGAAAGTGGAAGAAAATGGATGGATGGATGGATGGATGGATGGATGAAATGCTATTATTTGAAAACAAACCCTAAAAATCAATTTGTGCAGGAAGAGGCACCCAATACTATCTTGGGTAGAGTTGTCTTTCATGTTTTTACACAGGACTTTCAGGGTGTCTGACAGCTGGGATGCTTTTTCCCAGAACTGGTGTGCTTGACAATGGCACCGTAACATGTCATTCATGGGAAACAGAAAACTGCAACAACAACACTGGCACTATATTGGTCACAGACAAATGTCGCACAAAAAAACTAAAGCCCTCCCTCCATAAATGACATTACATTTCGCATCATGATCCATATCCCACCGCTGATTTCCTCATTGCCCCATGACTCTGCACAGGCTATGCCCGGTGGGTGGGGAAGGGGTGGGAGGGGGTCAGCACAGCTGTCTCACACATGCCTCACTGCACACGAAACACTTGCAAACATGCAGGAGTTGCATGCCATACTCTTCACCACCTTCTGTCATGTATGTTATACACAAAGAAAAAGATTGTACATGTCAGGAAAGATAAAAGGAGTTAAGCATCCTTCGGCTTCCATTATCCATCCATCCATCCATCCATCCATCCATCCATCCATCCAAGCACTGTCTGTTCCATTCGGTCTGGTCTTCAAGCACCAAAAAAACCCCAAAACAACACAAAAATGTGTTAAACACCACCAAGCGTCCCAACACCTATCCCCCAGGCTCACTCTGAAATGATGCACGCGTCTAATTTAACTTTTTTTTTTTTAAAGTTGTATTTACTGGGTGCGACAGTGACGCAGCTGTAAAGTGTTGGCTTCACAGTTCTGAGGACCAGGGTTCAAATCCCAACACCACCCGTGTGGAATTTGCATGTTCTCCCCGTGCCTGATTGGGTCATCTCTGGGCAATCTGGTTTCCTCCCACATCCCAAAAACACGTAGCATTAATTAGAAACACTAAAATACCCCTAGTTGTGATTGTCAGTGCGACTGTTGTCTTTCTCCATGTGCCCTGCAATTGGCTGGCAACCAGTTCAGGATGTACCCTGCCTCCTGCCCGATGACAGCTGTGATTGGCTGCAGCACTCCTCCGAGCCTCGTGAGGATAAGCAGCTCAGAAATAGATGGATGGATGGAAGAATGTATTTTCTGCTGCACCAGTTGTTAGATTAACTACTCGCAAAAGGGGCTCTTTGTCCAGGACACAGCTGTCCTGTCAGTGTTCATTGGTTGGACCCCATGATCTGCAGCTCTGTCATTATCATTCCAGTACTGCTGGTACATACAGCTCCAACCCTTCATTCCCATTGTCCCTGAGCCAAAATTCCACAGTTTATGGCCCCGTCACACCATGACATTCTGGTCAGTGTTCTATAGCGTTTGAGGAAACGTTGGTAGTCGCCCATGGTCGCCAGGATAGCTCCAGAAGAGCGTTGTTTGAACGCTAGTGAACGTCAATGATCACTGGGAATCGGCGGAGAACGCCGGTCCAGAAAAAAGTTTTGAACATGCACAAAAGTTATCACAGAGGCCAGCGTTCACCAACGTTTAATTTCAAGTGCTGCAGAACGTTCAAGAACGTCCGTGGAAGATTTTATTAAGGTTCATCGAGCATTGCACGCGTTTAGCTATCGTTAGTCAGTCGTAACTCTACCTTTATTTGGTTGTTACTTAATCATTTGCTTTGCAGTGAAAGAGAATCACTGGCGACCTGTCACCGACCACTGAACAATCCCCGAGCACACACAGTGTGTAACTAAAGTGAAACGAACATCGTTTGGTGTCCATAGAGCGTCATTCGAGCGTTTACCGAACTTCCATGCATATGTGTATATAAACCGATGCTTTGTAAGCAAGGCCCATTTAATATTAAGCTACAGTAGAGAGCACCTACTATGGAAGATCCAGAAAGCAGCAGTTCGTTTTCACGGAAAAACTCCACCAGACTATCTTCAACAGCCCAGTCCAGGATCCTGCAATCCTTTCTCTGCTTCTTTTGTCTCTTTGTCGGAACGTCCTCACTGGGGTTTGCAAGGTGTTTAGGGCCCCAGGGGGTGTCACATGGTGCGTGACTGCGCAGACGTGCTCTTCCTCCTGCTGTTGTTTTTGCTCCAAACACATTACTTTGATGAAAGAGGCTTAGCTTTCTTACTAGCAGCGCTATTTGCTGAAGTCCACGCCCTAACTTTTCTTCTTCTCGGCGGCATGATGCTCACTGTTCTAACTCACGACAACATCTGAAGTGACTATGAACTTTCCAACATTTTAGAGCCGGTTCCACTGTAAAAATTACACCCCAGCAAAACGCTTTTCTGTCGTTATTCACCCATTGGTCACACGCTCAACACGCTCGTCTTACGTTGACAAATCGCTCGTCTCGCCCCAATGACGCATTCGCACACGCTAATGGTTTTTAGGGGTATCTTATTTGGTCGCTGTTACACGCTTTTCGTGCGTTAGACACACTTTAACTCATGCGTTAGACACACGTTAATCACATACCAGATGTCTTATCCGTGTTTGAGAACACTGAAAAATAGAACGATTGAAATGTTCAGAGGACGTTGACCAGAACGTGGTGTGACGGAGCCTTTAAGGACAGAATTCAACTCTTTATGGACAAATGAAACATCATTATGAATTGCTTAATCATGCATTGGGAGTCATCATGATTGCCCCCTTGAATCTGAATTCTTGATTAAAACCTTGACATGTTGGGATGGCTGTATATTTCCAACTTTTTTGACAACTGCTTGGGGACAGCCCTTTTCTGTTCCAGCATGACTGTATTCCACTAGTTTAATAAAGGTTTTCTTTGACGAATGTAATTTGCGAAAACTTGAGAGATGACCTCACCCTCGTCAAACCCCTCTGGGATGAATTTGAACAGAGACCGTCAGCTAACATTTGTGACCTCTGACTCTACAAATGCTCTGGATGAAGGGAGATAAGTTGCCCCCAGATATAATGGAAATTAGTACCAAAAGAGTGAAAAATGTTAGAGCTAGAGAGGTTGGAGTGACAAAATATGTTCATCTGCTTTCTCCTCCCTGTTGATGGTTGCAAGTGTTGCAAAATTTTTTGTCTATATAGTCAGGATTCCCCAAAAGACTTACAGACTGGCAGGAACTAAGAGCAGAGCCAACTCCTGGCAAGACAGCCAAAGAAGAAGCAAATATAGAAAACAATAAACCATCCTTCCTTCCCTCCCTCTTACCTTCCACATGGTTAAAATCCCATCATCCACAAGCAAACTAAAAAAAAAAGAAAACAAGAGAGCTGAAGGTAGGCTATCTTTAGCTCTCTTTCTCCTCTGGTAGACACAGTAAGAGCAGATGGGGCAAAAAGCAGTCGCCAGTAGCAAAAACTAGAGTGAGCGAGGTTGTGGCCACAGCTCCGCGACTGTTTCATCACCTCTCATGACATGCTTACTAGCCTGCTTGTGGAAGCCAGTGCATCCTGACACTGGGGGGAGAGAGAGAGAGAGAGAGAGAGAGAGAGAGAGAGAGAGAGAGAGAGAGAGAGAGAGAGAGAGAGCAAGCGCAAAGTGCAACGCCTCCATCCCTCCTCTTCCCACCCTGCTTCCCATTCAAATCTGCCAGTGGGCTGCCCTGCCTCTATATAGGCCAATCACTTGACCACTCGGGGAGGAGTCTGGGATAGCTTGATGAGTTCCTGTCAGATGTGTCAGAGGCAAGCATGCCACGAAAATATATGAGCTTGTGTTCCCTTGTACATACTACAAATTGTGAGTGTGTCCAACCAGTCAAACTCCACCAAAAAGCTCCAAAGTTGGACACATGCAAATAATTCATATTATATATTGCAGTGTGTAGCCTGGGTCATATATACATCTGTTTTATGGAGGGGAAAAAACAATGTCCTATTCACACATCCTGAAAGGAAAGAAGATTAGATAAATCTCCGAGCTGTATGTCAGCACTTTAATCGCTCACAAAAATACAACTAGGACTGCAAATGTCATCATGGATGTTGAGCATTCACCAGACTCATACAACCAACCAGACTGGGTTTGGGTGAAAAAAAAAACAGTCGAAGAGGAAGAGTATAAATTAGATGTTTCGCAGCTGTCATGTCTATCCTACACTTTGAGAGAACTGATCAATTCCAGATAAAATGTACCCCAGGAATGCAGACCAGTTCCATATTCATTGTATATAATGTGATTTGAGCACTACTAAGTGTAAATTCCAACCTTTTCTCTGTGGGTTCACACCCCAAGTTTCTATGTAATAGTCATGCTATTATATTTTCTCTACAGTGAAGACATCTGGATCATGCCAAGCTGGGTGCCCCTGCTTAGTGATGAAACTCAAAACCAGTTGAGAACATCCAGTAAAACAAACTCCTGCTAAAACTAAATAATCCTAATTTGATTCAGCACTTTATGGTACACGTCCTGCCATAGTCTTGCTAACAGTCGCTTGTGTGCTGGTGCCACTTCCAGATGATTTATGGCAAGAGGTGGGGTATATCAGAACCTGTATTTGAACCTATACACAGGAAGAAAAATGCCCTCTTGTAATACCAGATTCAGATTAAATCGGCCACTTCACACCTTTGTGCAAAATGGTTAACAAATAACCCCACTCACATAAATCATCGGTCCAGCTAATATAATTTATATTCCCGTGTATAAATTTACTGTACCGCAGCTGTCCAAAATTGAACCTTTGTAACAATCAAAATCCTTTTATAATATTTCTATAACAGCCAACACCGGAGGATCGGTATGTGAGTGGTTAGCACATCATGCCCCACAGTTCGGAGGACCAAGATTCAAATCCAGCTTCACCTGTGTGGAGTTTTGCATCTTCTCCACATGCATGCATAGTTTTTTTTCTTCCCAGGTATTCCAGTTTGCACCCACCTTCCATTTAACTGAAGACTCTAAATTGCACATAGTTGTGAATGTAAGCGTGGATAATCGTTTGTCTGGATCCGGACAGCCATTGGCTGTCACCTATTTAAGGGTGTAGCCTGCCTCCTGGTAGAAGGTAGGTAGGATAGGCTCCAAAACCCCCGTGGCCCTTGTGAGGATAAGCAGTCCACAAAATAGTGTCACGTCCCATCTGAACGAGAGTAGGACCCAAATGCAGGACTCGGAAGATGCCAGGTAGTTCAAGGAGAAACGTTTAATATATGCAGAGGTAGGGGATCGAGCAGGCAGTCCGGTGCAGCAGCGGTAGTTGGGACGTCGGGCGAAGAGAGCAGGTGAGCAGGCAGGCAGGAGTCGGTACACAGGGGAACAATCAACGCAGGCAGAAGTATCAAAGGAGTCAGGCTTACAAGGGTGGTCGGAGAACGGGCGAAGGTCGGTACACACAGGTTCGATCAGGGATACCGGAGCACACGAACGGGACATGAAGATAGACGAACTGGCGCCGGCCAGTTGTCATCGCGGTCATATAAATCCACAGCATAATCAGGCTCCATGAGGCGCAGGTGTGCACCTCCCAATCAGCGCACCTGCGCGGGCACCCGTACAGCTCGTGCTGGAGCGGCAAGATCATGACAAATAGATGGATGTTTATGTAAAGAGTGTTCAATTAGAATTAGATTTCTCATGCCAAAATAGTATATATTGATTTCTGACTTCACAAAGAAGCCTGGTGAACCATCTTCAATTTTAATTCGGTTACACAGTTCCTCAATCATGTTCAAAATGGAGAGAAACACAGTTAAAAGAATGCGGCAAAGCGCAGTGAAGTACTTTTTTCAAACGTGATCTCCTTTATTGTAACGCGTAGTACATCAGAGACAACGAAAGCTCTGAAGACTTCTGAATGTTACAGGGACCCAGCAGATTTAAAAGAACCCAAAGTGGTCCCAGTTGTCGTTATGGACATTACCAATTGTTTTGAATAATTCACCATTGATATGTAACTGTAGTCACTGTACTTGAAAATTTTGAAAAAAAATTACAACAAAATAAAACATATGGACAGACAGCAGGGATGTTACCAATTAACTAAGGAATCTGACATTGTCTATCAATGCTATTATTGTGGGTCCTGTTGTCAGTACATTCAAAATGAATGGAGGCCTTGCTACATTCAATTCGCTAAAAGTTTTTAGAACACGATTTGAATATTAAGCCAAATGAAGTACAGTCACAGAACAGGTCAAATTCAGTTTAGTGCCAGCCTTAAAAAGTACAGCCTTAATTTAGTTTGAAGTAGTTTTCTACAAAAAAAAAAAAAAAATCATTGTAGAGGTTGTATTGTCTGCTTTCAATTCATTGTTTGTTTTGAAGACTTTGCGACAAAAAACAGAGCAGTCCTTGAAATTGGTTTCTCACTTCATTCTCTATGTCTGGTTAAAAGAAAACAGTGGTGAGTTCTTGGGAATTTGGGAAAATGGGCCTCAACCTCTTTCAGTTGCATGAGGTCTCCTTTTCAAGAAAGCCGGAATGAGTGAAATGTGGTTGAATCTTGCTAGGTGAGACCAGTTACAGGGATGAACCACGTTGGGGTTATGACCTGAAACCTGGGATTGACGGGTTGCATTCCTCTCTTTCTGAACAATTGACACTTCAAATAAAATTATGGTAAGCAGAGACTGTTTCATTTTCACTAATTTTTTTCAATCAATTGAAAATAAATGTTCATTATGAGTATATTAATTGCTAGGTAATGTATGTTTCAAATCTTAAAATAGCTACTGGGATAGTGAATATTGCATTGAAAGGTCGAGAAGGAAGGTCAGTGATAGAAAGAAGGAAGCTGGCTTTGAAAATCCTGTCTTGGCCCTGGTGATCATGTTATGCTCTTACTGTAACATCATTTGTTGCCTCAAACTGAGGATGGTCTGCGTGAGTTCCACAAAATAACTGTCAAATGTAGCAAGTTTAGCTGAGTGACCCAGCTTTGAAAAATCTTTTTTTTCTCCTGCAAAGTGGGGACATGAATAAATTATAAGAGAAAGTCAGGCTCTTGGACTGCGCCTGCTTTCACTTGAACAAAGCAGTGAAGGTATTGCGATGGCAATGGCAATGTTCCAGGGGGTGCTCGGTAGTTGGGGGAGAGAGATGAGGGGGGACAAATGATGAGCTCGCTTTTACATGCGACACAGAGAGTAAGATAAAAAAAAAAGTGAGGACTTCATAATACAAAATCTATGTACTGTATTCGCTTTGGCAATTAGATGAATCAGAGAAGACCATGAGCTGCTGTCGGAAAAGATTAATCGAACTATATGTATATTTTATGAATGGAGGGAGGTGTGTAGTGTAAAACAGCCATTAATTATGAAGTGAATAAATGATGGTCCCGCTGTGCCACACGTAGGACTAGCAGTTAGCATTTCAGCAATGGGTGAGGAAATGGGGGGACTAAGATTTTCCCAGGGCTATGCATTTGGGTCCCCTGAGAATTAGGCAATGGACCTTTCTGACCCGTCAATCACTCGTACAATAATAGGCAATCAGATAGCCGCATTGTCTTAACCCCTGGATTGACACAGCCCTGTCGCCATATTGTCCCAGAAGCAATGCTGGGTGTCAATAGTGTGCGCTTGGAACAGTTAATGTTACGAAGAAAATGGTCCTCAGATGAGCTTGGGGAATGTGCAATTCTGATGAAAGACATCCTGCTAGGTTACAAGGACCCAGTTGATTCATTTTCCAAAGCCTAAAACACAGTTGATGAGTTGTCTACGATGGATTAAGGCTCGCAGAAGACTGCACTTACAACTAAATGTGAACAATATCAACAAACACAAGACTGTATGTTCGGAGGTAAGTGAGGGAGAAGTATCTTCTCTGAGTTTGATTGAATTATTATCAGTGCTTTATAAATTGCAGGAGAACAAGTTTCACATTGTCAGTGTATCACTAACCTGCTAAATGAAGTGTGTAATGTTTTATGCCAAAGAGTGGGGTTATTGATGCATAAATGCGTGATGTGATGCAAGAGAAAAGGCTATTTGCCTATTTGTGTCACATCAGACAGAGCACTGGGTTCGATTACAAGCCATGTCAAACTTTTTCATCTGGTGACTACGGTACTGACTGAGTTAATCACCTTTGTTTAAATGCACTGGAAGAAAATCGAACCTAACTCACTTATAAAGACTACAATGATATTACTCATGATCTTTCCAAGTAAAAAGTACTCACCCTGCTTTACATGTGTAGTACGATTCCACTATTTTATCAAGTTGGATTTCAATTCAGTTTGTGTGGCGTGAAACTTTTTTGCATCGATCGCCAACATTTTGCTGTAACTTTGACATTGCATCCTGCTCCATGCAAAATCTTATTTCCGTGTACATATCCTTGTGTGAAATAGTTGAGACCTCTCTGGAGAACTCTCTTGGACAAGTCTGACGCATCTACCAAAAAACATACCGCAATATTATCTGGAATACGTGATAGACAATCCCCTTCAAACCTGTTCTGTTCAGTCACCATTTTGGAAGCTTGTGGGACATAGCAAATGGAGCTAAGGGGGGTGGAGCTTAAGATCTCCAGTCGGAAAGGTCCATTCCCATTTTGCGCCGATTTAGAAACCTCTCCCGACCCTTGTCGAAATATACAATACAAATAATTGCCGAATGGAAAATGCTGGTTGCACAAACCTTCCTCTCAACCCTTATTTTTGATAAAAACTGTTGCCCGCCTCCCCCAATTTCCCTTAATGGAAAACATAAAAACTAATTCGATGAAAAGATTTTACAAGACGTATGTACTCTATGGGGTCCCAAATTATCTATTACCATAATTTCTCATGTACAAACCCTATGGATTTTATTATTTTCACGCAAAAAAATTTAACAAAAGTCAAAGGAGTTTGTATGTTGTCCCCATGTCCTTATGGACAATCTGTGCTCAGCACAGAAGTCCAATAACAGAACATCGCTCAGGTTCTGATCTTGGTAGGTGGGGTTCCTCCCTATCACCAAATTCCAGGTCTCACTGTCACTGCGCAGGTGAGCATTGAAGTCTCCCAGCAAAAGAATAAAGTCCCCAGCGCGAGAGCTCAGCAGCACCTTCTCTGAAGACTCCAAAAAGGATAACTTATCTGAAATGCTGTTACGTGCATAGGCACAAAAAACAGTCAGCCCCCATATTAGTCCTACCTTCTTCTTAGAAACACCACAAAAAGGCAATAACCTTTCACAAATATACATTAGCCTCATAAGTTAAATGAACAACCCCCCATGGTAGTCATTGGAAATATGTGCAACTACTCGTCTGATTATACTTTGTCACCATGACAATCTGTATGACCATTAAAGTCTCTTTTGGAATGACCAGATAAAATCACAATGTTTACACACACTGAGATACGACATGTGTTCCTTAGTCATGGTAAATTATTCCTATTTGTGCCCCTTTACATCCAACACTTGGAGGTGTGGTCATGATAAAACAAACACCATTACAAAACTTCTTGTTTGGTGACCTGGACTACCGCTTTCGAAAGCAGCTCTCCTAAGCCTAGGAAATCTGCAAATCGATCCACTTTTGCTCAAATGTTAACAGCTGACTCCAACCTTTGACTAATCACAGAACCAATTGACCCCTCCGTACAGGGCACTTAACCACGCCTCCTGAAGTGATGTCACGCCATGTGCGCTAACGTCAGACAAACAATTTGCAAAAATGGCGGCGCAGCAAGAAAAGAATAGAGCGAAACTGTCCGATTTACCGCCTGATTTCTCACTCGCATTCTTAGCTAACAGTGAAATATCGTTGAAAAGCAGACAGCAGGGCTTCAAGTATTTCAGCGAGGGGTATTTCAATGGTATTTACACGCATATCGACGGAGAAACCATTGATATTAGCGCGAGATCTTTCCGGAGTCAGAGGAAGACCGAGAAGCCCCTTAATATAATATATTATAACCCAAAGACTAATTCGTCATTGACAGTTTCCTATTTTCGTGTTACCGATCACACTTGTGTGCAGAATCTGTATGTGTATCTGTATAGCCGTTTGTGAACTGCCGTATGAAGGAAAAGAAGGCGAGGCTTGATTTACGAGTTGTTTCTCTCGTTTTCTTTGTGTAACGTCACACGCTCCCCTCAATAATTATTCTTGAATTAGTGCTGAACCTACGTAAGTCCCGACCGAGTACGTCAATCACTACTTTAGTGTCCTCAAACATCCTTCGTTCAGTCTTGGTGTCTCGGTGCACGTCGAAGGCTTTTAGGACTGCTAGTCCGGTTTAATTTAGCTCACCGGCAACAAAGCGACACGTTTGTGCAGTCAGATCATCACAAACACAGATCAAGTGTGTCAATCATTCACACTTAGCTATGTTATGCAAGTGAAGAACTGCTAATTCATTTATATGAGACCTGTATTGAAAATCAAATATAGGGCTTACCTTCGTGGAAACAAACAAAGTCCGGTTTAGCTTAGCTCGGGAGTGCCGAAGAGACACGTTTGTGCAATCAGATCATCGCAAAATATCCCTCAACACAGATCAAGTGTGTCAATCATTCACACTTAGCTATGTTATGCAAGCGAAGAACTGCTAATTCATTTATATGAGACATGTATTGAAAATCAAATATAGGGCTTACCTTCGTGCAAACATATCTGTTTCGGTTGATGGATTCAGTTGATGATGCGGTCTTCCACAAAGTTTGATCCATCAAAGACATTTTTCGTACTGGGTCTTCGGTTTTGGAAAGGGTACGAATTGAACTCCACCAACTAGCCTTTCAGGATACCTGTCGTCACTATTATAAAGTCCGTGACTACACCTCTTAACCATATCTATTGTTAAAGAACCCAAATACGTGATAAAACGCGAACAAAAGCTATAGTGGACCATGCAACGTTGTCTGAGGAAACTGCGGGTCCAAAAAAGGGGCGTGGTTTATTCAGATCTCTGTCCTCTGATTGGTCACCGACGCGGATGACGCAATTTTTACGGAGGGGTCAATTAACAGGCGCAACACTACATAAGCCAAGCAGCAGGTGAATCAATGCCCTGCTAAACTACTAAGGCCTTTGTCAGTAACATGGGAGCAATGATGTTGATTTATTTTCTGTTTGCACTTCAGTCAGAATTATTGAAAAGAATCAGAAAAGTGGGACCTCTGAAGGAAAGATGTCCCTTCCTTTTCTGCACAACCCGATGTATGAAACTTGGCATCAAATATTGAGTGAATATTACTTGTGAAAGATGCGTACCCTATATACAATAGGTTTCTATAAGTCAAACCATAGATTTGTCCGTTCATCCATCCACCCACTTTCTGTACTCCTTATCCTGACTAGAGTCATGGGCATGTTGGATCCTATCCCAGCTATCTTCTGGTGAGAGGCAGGGAACACCCTGAACTGGTCACCAGCTATTTGCAGAGCACAAGTAAACAACCATTTACACTCACATTCACATTTATGGGCAATTTAGAGTCTTTAAATAACCAACCATGCATGTTTTTGCGAGGTGTGAGGAAGCAGGTGTCCCCAGAATAAAAACATCAAGGCACCGAGACAACATGCAAAGGCCAAAAAGGTGGGGCCAGGATTTGAAACCCGGTCCTCAAAACTGTGACCCAGATGTGCTAACCAGTCATCCAGAGTGGCTAACACCAAAGGGTTAGGCACCATGTCTAATTCATTTCTGTTACACACATTGTTGGAGCTTTGATGTGGTGGTATCTACACACTGACATAGAAAGCTATATTCATCCCGACCAAAAAAAAAAGTCTGAAAAGGTAACTGAATGTGAAATAAACTGAATCTGAAGAGACTGAACTGACCCAACTGACATAGATAAAGCCTCTCTTTTAATTCAAAATCACCCAATGTGTCCCCTTTATTTAAAGTCATTTTTTGTTAGGTAGCAAGGAGCCAGGGTTCTTTTCTTAAAAGACTGAAATTTGTATGCCACGCTCTCAGATCTCAAATCGAGAGCGGTAAGTCTTTGGGGAGGACTTTGGCAACGCATGAAAAAGATTGGACCCACTGGCAGTCACTGCTTGCTAAAGCCCGAAAGCTAAAAAAAATAAATAAATAAATAAAAATGCTGAGCTCCAAATATGGCAAAATCTGTTTTAAAGCAAATGTGGCTTTTTGGAAATCTAAACTGTACAAAGGGCTTGGTTTAATAATCCTTCAAGTACATTTCGCATCTGACCTAGAAGCAGCTCATGAGCAGTATTAGATGCATTTCAGGCCACAGACAAATCTAAACATTCAAGACTTTTACTCGGTCATTTCCTGTTCACAGCTTTGTATACACTCGCTCCCACCTCCCCTCCAAGCCTTTTGGTTTTGTCAAGTGCAACTGTCACGTGTTTAGGCTCGGGCAAGTGTGAAATGGGCAGGTGCAATCGCCCGGTCCTCAAGTGCTTTGTCTAACAGTTAGGAAACTCTTCACTTACATCACGTCAAACATTGAGCTTCTTTGGTCTCTCCTGTGTCCTGGATAAACTGAAGTACAGCACCATTTGTGGGCGGATCTGCCATCTCATATGTAATATGTAATGTTATAATATAAAATTATGTAGTTGTCATTTTCATAGTTTTTTCTCCAGTTTTAAATTTTATATTTCTTTGTAATCAAATCCTTTAATCATGTAAAGCACATTGAATTACCCTGTGTATGAAATGCGCTATATTTAGAATAAATTTGCTTTGCTTTGCTTTGCTTTGCTTTATCCATGTTCTGTACCACTAATTTGTTTCATGAGGAGCTTTAACCTACCTACCTACTTACGGCTGATGCAGAGAAAGACAGTCTACATAATGTACTGGTCGCCACCCAGTCACAGTGCAGATCCATTCACGCCATTATTATTTATACAAGGTTCTGTTTTTGTTTAATATGGTTCTAAGTTGTAAGTCTGCACAACAGAAAACAAACAAACAAAACCTAGCATTATAGCTGCACTAAACCCATCCATTTTCTGAGCTGCTTATCCTCACGAGGGTCATGAGATGCACTAAACACAATCGATTTAAAAAAAACTCATTAAATGTTCAAGTTAATACAGACTTTTTTTTTGGGAGGGGGGCATAGACAAAGTATCAAACGTTGAAGCCTGTCTTATGTTTGCATTTGGATGATACAGAGGAGTCATGGGAGAAGGTTTTGTGATCAGTCGAGACCAAAATGGAAATTTTTGGTCATAATTTGTTTTAGGAAGATGAATGATGAGTTCCATCCCAAGAACACCATCCCTACTGTGAAGCATGGGTGGGGTAGCATCATACTTTGGGGATGTTTTTCTGCACATGGGACAGGACGACAGCACTGTATTCAGGAGAGGATGACCTTGGCCATGTATTGTGAATTTTGGGGGAACAACCTCTTTCCCTTAGAGCATTGAAAATGGGTCGTGATTGGGTCTTTCAACATGACAATGACCCAAAGCACACAGCCAGGAAAACCGAGGAGAGACTGTGTAAGAAGCATATCAAGGTTCTGGTGTGGCCTAACCAGTCTCCAGACCTAAACCTAATGGAAAATCTTTGGTGGGAGCTGAAACTCTTGTGTTTCTCAGCGACAGCCCAGAAACCTGTTTGATCTAGAGAAGATCTATGTGGAGGAGTGGGCCAAAATCCCTCCTGCAGTGTGTGAAAACCTGGTGAACAACTACATGAAATGTTTGACCTCTATAATTGCTTATAATTGTAAACAAAGGCTACTGTCCCAAATATTAACATTGTTTTTTTAGGCATTCAAATACTTATTTGCAGCAGTATCACACAAATAAATTGTTAAAAAAAATCATACATTGTGATTTCCGATTTTTTCTTTTTAGATTATCTCTCTCACAATTAAAATTTCAGATCCCCCCCCCCCCACCCCCACCCCCGTGAGTTCTAAGTGCTAGAACTTGCAATATAGCAGGGTGTTAAAATACTTATTTTCTTTGCTGTATATACCCCACTCATCACGTGTAAAGAACAACTGGCTAATCTTTTGTATTTCTCAACATCTCAATGTGAGCCAGGAATTCTTCACTCTCAGAATTCAGTAAATTTTCAGAAAAGATCGATCTGAAGGACCTACCCAAGTTTGACATTTTCACGTTACATTGATGTCAAAGCCAAAAGCTATGCAGAGCTGCTAACTCAACCTTTTTTTTTGCAATTAAAAAAATCTCTACATGCTGAAAGCCTTGACGTGAATAAGACGTATAGTAATACAGAGTAAGGTAGACTTCTTGTGGTTGAGCCTCAAGAGTCACACTTTTGCATTTCGTTTGAAAACTTTAAAGCTCCTTCAAAGACAATATTTAACAGGGTCAATTTGTCACAAAATGGTAGTCTTGTTTATGTGCATGTAGAAAGAGAATAAAGCATTTATAATTTGAAAGTAAAGTGGTCAGGGATGAAACCATGTAATTTTTGCTTTCTCTTCCCTACTGGGTCTCCACAGGCAAAAGGTCAACTTGGTACCAGAAGGGAATCATTGACACAGATCTCCTATTAATGACCCATTTATCTCATCTGCACAACAGAGAAAGGCAAGTTACAATATTATGGTCAGTAATATGTGAGGTAATTTCAAGATTCTGACCTTTAAGAGAAGACCCTAAACTAAAAAGTTATTATACAGATATCAAGTGAAAGAAAATTCTAAATTATTAGCAGTATACGTTTGCATCACACAATACATCAGTGTGATTGAACAATAAATACCTACTTATTTGATAGTAGAATAAATCTGCAGTGTGAAGAGGCAAAGCTTAGAAGTGGTTGTATTGTCCTCCTGGTTGCACTGTGGGAAGTATATCACAGCGGATGCTTTGCCAGATATTCATGTGACTGCATCGCTTGCAAAGCACATAACAGAAACACGCTTGACCTATTTTGCCCCTGTTAGTGCAACACTGTTCATGGTTTTCCAGTCTGTTGGGGAGTCTGATTCAGTCGTGCAATATTTGGCAATAGCAACACTTGACGGTCCCGTTGCTTCAGATCAGGAAGAATGTGATGTTTGAATCCCCAGGTTATTTGTAGTGTTTTCCCTCTTTCCATTTCCTGTTGCCAAAATGCCATAACTGGCTTCCACACTCTGTTACCCAGTGTGCATCTGCCACTTCTGCAAGCCGTTCTAACATTAGGGGATGCTTTTGGGCTTTGGCATACGCATGAAAGGAAGGGAAGGCATGTCATGATGATGAACCCATTTGTGTAAGCTTTTTTTTGTCTATTGAATCGCTTTTAATATGTGTGTTATGCGTATCCATTTTCGTTAACCCAGGTGTGAAGCAGAAGCAAACGCACGAAAAATGACCTGGAAGTGAATATAATATATACGGACTGTGATGGGCCCAGAGGGTTTCAAGTGTGCCATAGATAGTTTGTTCACACTTTGTTGGGCACATTGCTGCCATTTGCACTGTTAGCTCAAAATTTTGCAATAAATACTGTAAAGGTATAGGTGTACGTAAGAGACACTTGACGACCTTCAAGCATCTCATCAGCTTTCAAAACTGATAGTCACCTTTTTGTCACGGACCGCATCATAATTATGGTTTCCCTTGAAGGCTCATTATGACTGCTATGATGGCCCATAGTTACTCCATAATCGTGATTTTTGTTCAAGTTTTTTTCCATTTATTTAAAAGGGCCATTGGAAGCATAAATACTTGCTACATCTCATTGTTTTTAAAAGTGAAGACAATCTGCAGTTTTGGTATTTTAGCAAAAAATATGTTGTTGATAATTTTCCATTGTTTGCTACATAAATTGATGCAGAAGACTGGGACTGGCTCCCAGCCCTTGACTTTTACACCTCAGGTCTACAAAAAATAACAAAACTCGCCTCATTTATCCTAATATCATTGATTGAAAAGTTGATTAGGGGTACTGTAAAAGATCGCTCTACTTGGTTTTATTCAGCTATGAAATTTGTATTCATGCAGGAATGTAATGTATTATGCTAATATTGAACTATATCTTATATCACATTTTTGTGTATGTATTTATTTATATTTGCTTTTAATATGCTTTGTTTTAGCTTGTGGTCTACTAAATAAATAAAAAATTAAATAAATATTTTGAAGGTCTGCATTTTAAAAGCAACCAGCCCAATTTTTTAAGCAAAAATGATAGCGAGCAAATAGGTGTGATGCATAGGCGACAGCATGGTGCATATAGTATATCCATGGTCAGAATGAACATGACGTTGCCCTGCACACGGACTGCAGATTACATGTGCAGAACAAGCTCAAGTCTACGCAGTCACCTTGCCGCTGACCAGCCTTTGTTTTCCAGTCCTAAATTTTAAATTACACGTCTGCCTTCCGTCTTTGAAAAATTAAAAGCATGCATCACATAATGTTTGTGCATTAAAGACGAAAGGTAATATCTACAAGTTAAACATATCATTTCTGGATTTGCTATGTCATTTGATTTCAATTCCCAATTGAGATCATGTTGAGCACTTTGAAAAGGAGAAAAACAGCACAGCATCCGGTTCCCTCATGTTTTTTTTAAAATGCACTCCAATTCCAGTGCTGGATTTAAACATCTGGAGAAGTCTTTATTTTTACTTTTACCGCTGGACAATGCAGACTCTTGGCCTTCAAGAGGCATTAAAATGAGTCAGTCAGATGAGTAGGGGAGAAAAAAGCTCTCAGAAGTGCCCATGAAATCTTAAACACATTTCCAACGCTTCTTATTTGGGCGGCTGCAGTGGCGCTAAACAAGCTCACAGGTTTCGCTTGGCAGAATGCAACACTTTTGTTCCATTTGTAGCTTGTTTGAGTTGTCACACGAAAACCTTGGAAGGTGTGTGGGAAATGTATCGCTGTTTTCATATGAAGTGACTACATGGAAAATGTTGTGCTTTTTAGGCCGATCATTGACTCATTAGAATGCTTCTGTAATGTACCGAGCTCAAAGCTGTCAGAGATTCTGTTTTACAGAATAGTTAAATCCAAGACAGAGCAGCTTAAAGTGAATTTGGCAGGTCATGCAAATGCCAATCTGTCCTCAAAAAGAGCAAAGTTGCAAAAAAGCCTCTCAAAAGTGACTTGCTGTAATGAGCTTACATTTGGAGTTTTGTGCGAAATGTAGATGACTTTGGCAGATGAAACACACGCACATGCACACGTATATCTACAACTGAAGTAAAAGGGCAGTTTTCAACTTCAATCTGACTACAGTTATTTTGGGAGACAATCTAATATGGGAATTCAGAACTTTGTGTTGGTTGACAAAACTTTAAAACTCACATACGTGCACACATACACATACACACTTCGTCACTTTTTCCGCCATCTTCCCAGCTGCCTGTGGCCATCATCTGGCATCGTCTTGAGCTCCAATTTTCCAGAAGACGTCTCCCACAACGATGGTTTGAGCTGAATTTCCCCCTTAACACCATATCAGTCAGTTGTGCTGTGTTGACAAAAAGGCAATGGTTTCCTCTTTGTTTGGTATGTTTTGTGATCAGACTAGAGTTGCACGGGGGTGAAAGACTGGAAAGTTTTGGGTAAATTTCCATTTTGAGTAACTGAGGAATTTTGGAAAGCCCAAACTCGAAGGATGAATGGCAAGAGATCATATTCAAGCATTAAAAATAATAGATTTGTAATGCCCTAAGATGACCTCAATGCATAATAAGGCAATTAAAAAGCATTTTCATTATGTTTTAAATATTCTATTGAATATTAGGTTTTTTACTAAATACTTCAAAACATAAATATTCAGTTAAATATTGCTTATTGCATATAAGTCAACCCATTAAAAATGTACAAAAATGGACCCTCCATCTAAAGCAAAATGTTTCATTCAAAATGGGAAATGAAAAGAGCCTCTTATCCTCAGGCAAAGTCATCTTCATCATGCAGATAATTTCCCCTCTGTCACATCCCATCGGAAACGAGAGTAGGACCCAAATGCAGGAACTCGGAAGACGCAAGGTAGTTCAAGAAGAGACACGTTTATTATATGCAGAGGTAGGGGATCGAGCAGGCAGTCCGGTGCACCAGTGGTAGTTCGGTCGTCGGGCGAAGAGAGCAGATGAGCGGACAGGCAGGAGTCGGGACACGGGAGAACAATCAACGCAGGCAGAAGTATCAAAGGAGTCAGGCTTACAAGGTTGGTCGGAGAACGGACGAAGGTCGGTACACACAGGTTCAATCAGGGATACCGGAGCACACGAATGGGACAAGAAGATCATACGAACTGGCGCCGGCCAGTTGTCATCGCGGTCATATAAATCCATAGCATAATCAGGCTGCATGAGGTGCAGGTGTGCACCTTCCAATCAGCGCAACCGTGGACACCCGCCCAGCCCAGGCTGGAGCGGCAGGATCATGACAGTACCCCCCCTCAAAGGCACGGCTCCCAGACGTGCCTAAACGAAAGAAACAGACAATAATTATTAATACAGGTAGGGGTGGGCACGCGGAGGTCCCGGGTAGATGGCCAAGCGGGTTCCCTCGTACCGATTGGTGTACTTGGACCTACAGGGCAAAGTCGCTCGGGTGCTGGAAATGCGGGGAGGTGAAACAAACTGACTGGGATGAAAAGCCGGGCAAAGAGATTCAAAATCAAAGTCATCGGAGTCGTACTCAGGCAGCCGGTCATACAAATCGCGGTCCTCCTCATATTCCGAAAAGTCAGAGTCCAGAAGAATATGAGGAGCCGGACGGGTCGTGTTCGGGACGTATTCATACCTCGCTGGCGGAGCGTAAGACATCAGGGAGCCTACCCGGATTGGACAGGCTTGGTCCTCCGGCAGACGGTCTACCTTGCATCGGTCCCGGCGACGCAGGGTCTTTCCTGCTGGGTCCTGTATTGGCCAGTTCGTTCTGTCACGTCCCATCGGAAACGAGAGTAGGACCCAAATGCAGGAACTCGGAAGTGTGCACCTTCCAATCAGCGCAACCGCGGACACCCGCCCAGTCCAGGCTGGAGCGGCAGGATCATGACACCCTCTAGCTGTTTTGGGCTATCTTCTGCATTTTTGATAAACCCTTTCAGATATTTGGCAATTTCATACTTAACTGTATTGGCATTAAATTAAAGTTTTAGACGGGATTGAGTCTGGAGGAGCGGAGTCTGCTCAGTAGACCTGGGAAGCTTCAGTAATACGGCGACAGGGTTGATGATTTTGGTAACGGGGAACGGACCAACAAACCTGGGAGCAGGTTTGTGTGACTCCGTCCGCAGCGGAAGACCCTTGGTGGACAGCCACACTCGCTGTCCAATGTTGAACATCGGCGCCCCGCGCCTCTTGCGGTCCGCTGCGGATTTGTAGGAGCCGCCCAATTGGAGCAGCGTCCTGCGTGCTGCCTCCCAGGTCCCCTTACAGCGTCGTATCACAGCCAGGGCTGACAGCACCATGGAGTCTGTGGCCACCGAAGGGAACAGAGAGGGAGGATAACCATGCACGATGTGAAAAGGAGCCATACCTGTAGAGGTGGAGGGCAGGGAGTTGTGAGTGTACTCCACCCATTTGAGGTGTTGGCTCTAAGTGCTATAGTCCCGGGATGCCAAGCAGCGAAGGTCGGTTTCCAAGTCTTGGTTGACTCTCTCTGTCTGGCCGTTGGACTCTGGGTGATTGCCCGATGTCAGACTCGTCGAGGCGCCGATGTGGGTGCAGAAGTCCTTCCAAAACCGGGAGATGAACTGCGGTCATCTGTCCGAAACCATATCCACCGGGAGCCCGTGGTAGCGGACGACCTCGTGCAGCAGCAACTGGGCCGTCTGCTTGGCAGACGGGATCTTCGGGGGCCGTCACGAAATGTTCCATCTTAGAGAACCGGTTCACTATCGACAGTACCACCGTGTTCCCCTGGGAGAGAGGTAACCCAGTGTCGAAGTCCACCGCGATATGCGACCACGGGCGGGAGGGAATGGACAGAGGCCGCACTTCCCCAACAGGGCGCAGGCGGGACGTCTTATTGGCCGCACACACCGGGCAGGCATTGACGTATTCTTTTACGTCTCTACCGAGGTTGGGTCACCAGAACCGTTGTTCAACCACCGAGCACGTCTTCGCTATGCCCGGGTGACAGACCATCCTATTGGTGTGGGCCCAGTTGATGACGTCCCCCCGCAGTGATGGCCGAAGTTTCCGCGCGATCCCCCTCATGGATCCGTGCGAGAGCGTCCGGCTTGCCATTCTTAGAGCCTGGGCGGAAGGATAAGGTGAAGTGAAAACGGGTGAAGAAAAGAGCTTACCTGGCCTGACGACCGTTCAGCCGCTTCGCGGTCCTCAGATATTGAAGGTAAAAACAAAGAAAAAACACATGGGACCATATTGGCTGTGGGTTTTTCATTAATAATATAACAAAAATCATCCGTTTGACGACACTTGACCTTTAACATCCCAGTTAAACTCTATTGTTAATGTGTAAATAAAAAAGGTAACAACAATCAAATACACTTTTTTTTCTTTTCTTTGACATTTCTTTAATTTTCTGGGCCTTCACTTTGCATTTCATGCTAAACATTGTCTCCTATGTCATTTTCCTTAGTTCCTCAAAATATAAATGATCTTGGTGTGCCATAAACTGCTTTTTGTCAAATGGATTTTTTTCAAATAACTAGCCACAAATTAGGACTTGTTAAGACACAATGTCTTGTCAGGAGTAGCTATTATTGGTGTGATAAAGTAACTGGAATCTAATTACATTTTCAAGTGCAGTAATAACGCGTTTCGTTGCTCGTTACTCAAAATGGCGACATTATTGGTATCACTTTTGTCCACTTACTTTTGCAGAGTTTGAGATTCCTAATTCAAGTAAACATACAGAAAAGTGATCGTTGAAACAATGTCAAAGTGTGGCAGGAGCTCACATTTTGATTTATAATGAACACAGACAGGCATGGAGCATGTCTAACAGGAGGAGATTAGGATCAGATAATTGAGTCAATTGATTATCTATTTTAAAGATTCACGATATTGTAAAAAATGGAGCAATGCCCATCACACCTACAGAAATTAAAGATTTAGCAGGAAGCATGAAACTCTCCCAATTGTAGCTGTGACAGCTAAGTCCACTTTTGAATAAAACTTTCTTGATTTATGGGACTTTTTTTTTTTTTTTTTTTTACAATTACCCAGAACAAAATGTGTGTGATCACAATTTCCTTCTTATTGGACGAGAGCGACTGGCTCACAATCGCTGTTCTTGTTCATTTCAAATGTTTCAGGCTGAGGTCAGCACAATGAAGTTCAGCCACACCAAACTTGTCGGAGCATGACTTCATAGAGCTGATTTTTAGAAAAGGAAAAAGGGCCTTTCATCAACCTCCTCCCACAACATTAAAAGCATGTGTCCAAAATGTCTTCAGGTAAAAGGAAGAATTCCAATAAAAGGTATGTCCCTTTTGTTTGTACATGAACATGACGACTATCCTGAAATAAAATGGAGGGAACACAAAAGCTACTGAAACAACCAAAAGAAGAAATCAAAAGATTTATTGGTACTTGGAGGCTTGGTGGATGGGCCGGCACTCCAGAGACCCAACTATTTGTACAGTCTTTTATTTATTTCTTTATTGAATTCAAAATAAATTCTTCCCTCTAGCTTTTGCAGTCGGAATCGCAGTTTGACCGTGGAACCATCAAGTCCTGTCTGTGTCCCATATGGGTCGCTGACATTGCATGGGGGTAAAAGACCCGTGTTGCATTCTCCAACAATCTGAACTTCAAGGCAGTTGTGGGAGCCTTTGTGAAACAACAGCAGAGTGAGGCAGCTAATGAAGTCCTTGTGTGAGTACATTCCTTCCATGAGTGCAACCATATGTTTCTCTGTGTGCAATCTAAATTTGCACACTTAAATAAGGGCGTTTCGTTTCGCAACCGAAATTTGGTCCTTCCCACGCATGAGCACCTAACTTCCTCCAGGTGCGTGAGTGAATAGATTTCGTTTAATTTAAAAAATGATATAAAATTACGGTGTGGACCTGGATAAAGGTTCTCTGTGTTAATTGCATTAATCACACACATAATACTACATCCATAAAAGTGTAGAATTCGGGGCTCATCTAAAAGGGATTGCTTGGTGATGGTTTCTGTTTTTTGTGCAAGTAATTTTTTTGACAATAATTATCTATACACAACCACAAATACTAAAATGAAGCACCTTTGTCTAACTACCAGCTTCCCCAAAATTTGTCGTGCCTCCTGATAAATGACAAAATTGTGACAAAAGATTTCTGAAAGGGGGCAGTGGCCAAAGTTTCCGTCATCACAATTAATCAAAGGCCCTCAAGCAAAGCATAGTAATGCAGAAAATGGCAGCGGCGTCTGTTGCTTTTGTGACTCACGATATGAGCGCTAAGTAGGCTTGTGAGGGAAAGGCAAAGAGAGGAAATCAACTGAGAAATAAAAACACAGTCCAAGTGTTCCCCGAGTGAGGATTTTAATAGGGCAGAAAATGTTCCAGATCAGTTCCTTTCAAGAACCAATCCAGAGACCACGGTTGTTAAGATCTTGCTTCGATCTCATGAACGAATTGGTGCAAGCTTTCATTATCATTCATCAGTTCAGCTTGAACCCCCCCCCCCCAAAAAAAAGGCTGTTGGGTGACCTCTTGTGGTAGATTTCAGCGATTGTTCACAGGAACAACCTTGATACATCATCAGTGAGCTTGTTGTTCCTGATTACTTAATTATTATTTAGAGAAGCTGTAAGAGATAAACGAGCTAAATTATTGTGCACTTGCAGGGAGCGTGAAATGAAAAAAGTGCTTTTGTCAATACGTGTCTTTAACGATGCAATTTTGTCAGTTAAATACATTAAACATATATGGAAATTGTTGTAACTCCATAATAAATGAAGTCAACCAAATATTATAGCCACCAGGATGATGCAGCCAAAGCACGTGGTTTTAAATGAGTTACACTCTGATACCAGAAATAAAAATTAAGTCTTAAGATGATATTTAGGAATAATGTGCCCATTACAGCAAAAACCTTGTAAAACCTTTCTTGCTCACTCCTTTTCTCTGGTCTTTCCAAATAATTCACTCCACCAGCAGATATGAACGTAACCACATTTAATTCCATTATAACATACATAGCAATCAGGTGGTACCAAAGAAAAAAAAAAAACAAATAGCAAAATATCGAGTGATAAATTGGACCAATAAACCACACTGATGTCAATAAATCCACCATGGCACAATGGGATGTGAGACTGAGAAACACCAGGACGATATTGAATTTTTCTTAAAACAGTACTGCATATCATATCTTTCACTCGGGAAAGCAAAGCACATTTGCTTTTTTGTTAACAATGTATGATCCCTAACTATGAGCTATAGCACGTTTATTTACTCCCTTAAGTGTACATAATCTTAACAGAAGACACTCCACACGTTTTCCTCCAGAGTAGAAACGGCACAGTGGCCTGAAAAACAGGTGATGGCAAATTTTCAACATCATGTGTCCAACTCTTAGACTCTACTACTTCTTTGTTTCTTTTACTTCAACTTTTCAAAAAAATACACACATTATGAAATATTTGCCAGCAAATACCCATATGATTAAGTCTTCAGGAGGAGTTGGGCAGCTGCATTGGTAAAAATAAAAAAGGCCTTCTCAAAACAATTGGAAAAAATTAAAAATATAAACAAAATAATTTGTAAAATAAGTGAAAAAAATATGCCAATGGAAGTAACGTATCTACTTGATAAGATTTTTAAAATAAGATTCACATCCTTTTTACAAGATGCTTATCCTCACAAGGGTCGCTCAGAGTGATGGAGCCTAACCCAGGTAACCTCAGACGAAAGGCAGCCTAAACCATGAACTGGTCATCAGTCAGTGGAAGGGCACATATTGACACTGTCACAGAGCAGGAATCGATTTGAGACTCCCTGCACAAAAGTCAGGTGTGTGCACCATTAGTGACAAAGTAAGCTATTCTAACTTAAAACAAGTCTTTTTGTCTTGCTGAAAATTTAGGACAAACTTAAAACTGCCTAAAAATAAGTGCATTAAGATCTTTTCAGGAAAAAGTAAGATCAATTAACGAGGTAAGATTTTGTATTTTTGCGATGTAGGTTTGGGGTTTCATTTAAAAGTGCTGGTTTCATATTTATAAAATGTATGAAGAGGTTCAAGCTGAAACATTCGGTTCCAGAAGCCCAACCTGCTGGTATTGGTCAGTTAATCGGCGTAATTCAGCCTACTCGGCACAAATCACGATATCACCCTTAGCACACAATGCAGTGGCAAAAGCTGCACATAGAAAACAGATAACCAACTGACCATTGTACATTGAACATATACTGTGTAGTATTTTGACATTGTATAGGACTGACAATAAACAAACAAACAAAAAAAAAACATTACGAGAACTGATGCCCAATTTCAAGAAATACTCCACACGTTTGGCCTATTCAAATTGAGACTTATAAATACAGAATACATTTTTTTTTTTAATCATCAGGGTGACAGCACAGTTTTGGTGTACAGTGAAACCACAAATTAATCGTCCCGGACCCAAAGGACAGGTGCAATCAACAATGTAGTTCTGGGAATAGCCACTGTTTTTTACTTGAGTGCTGTTCATGTACAAGCATGCAATGCAAACATTTTACTGTATATTGATACATACTGATATACGTTAAGCATTTTTTTTCTTTTTTGTCAAGCCGTTCACTATGGCATTAAATCGTAACAGAAATGATAACAGGAAGCACACGAAGCTTAAGATTGGTGAAAATGGTACATTAGAAGCTGGAGTAGGGAGTTTAGTGGCCTGAGGACACTTACAAATTTTTCAAACATTTATTTGAAATTCTTTTGTACTGCGGTGGTGGGTGTTTTTAAGGCATGAAAAAAAAATTTGATTTGTTTAAGGGACAAATAGCAATAATGAATCACCTCTCTCCCCTTTTCATCCGTTACTTTGTGATTTCACTGTATTTTACTTACAAACGCACACACACCAGAAACTCACATGGATATTTTTTAAATATGATGCAAACATTGTTCTCCTGCCACATGAACCACAATGTGTATCCTGAAGTGAAATAGGGAAAAAAAAAATAAACTTTGGCGTATCTCATAGTGCAGCAGGTGGCAAATTTACAGCTGAGTGCTTCAACATTACAATTACATTCAACACTGAGGGGAAAAAAGAGCAGTCTTACAAAGACCAACATTTATAACAAAGGCTTGAAAGACAGACATACTTCAAATCAAATGTTTGATGAACTCCTTTCACGGTGTTGATGAGAATTTTTTGCATTTAAACATTGACAAAAGTCAAAATCTTAGTCTGACGTTACCTTTTGTTTAACTGAGTGAGCTAGCACATTTCCTATTGCTCGCCACTAAAATCAAAACAGACCAGATGGCATTCATGGCTATGTTTCGAAGTGCTGTGATGATTTTTTTAGGTATTTCTGGGGGCTGATTTCAAATGCTTTAAACTGAAATGTGGAGCACAAACAATATCCGAACAAAATCATGAGTGATGGCTCATAGAGGTTTCAAAGTCTGTATAAGGCAGCAGCTGAATATGAAAAGAAAAATAGCATGGCGTGAACATGCTGGCAGATCCAGGGATGAACAGAGGAAAGATGAAGCTGTGTGATAATCGTAAGCGACTTTCTCCAAGCTGTCATCAGATCTGAAATAAAGCTGGCTTGATGCTTTCACACCAACGTCTCCGGCAATGTGTCCGCACTGTCTGATGATAGCAGCTGCCATATTTGCCAGCGGTCCCTCTGCCAGTCCTGCCACTCCTGGCTGTGCAGCATCATGGGCCCATCGGAGTTTTTCTGTTCAGCCCTTGGCATATTGTGCTGCAGGGGGTGCTGCTGAGCTGCTGGAAGCCGTGGCGAACTTTGACAAGCGGCCAGATGGTGGTGAACATTATAAGGGGGAGGGTATCGGACACTCTCGTTAGAGTTCACCCAGCCTTTCATTCCCGACGTTGTGCAGGCTCCATGAGCATGCTCGAGGGCTTGCACAGAGCGATTGTTGGTTGGCTGCAGGTGAGGGCTAGTGCCCAGACCGGTCACTGGCGGGTGGGGTCTACACCCGGCGATGCCAGACACTGTCCTTGTTGGCAGTGTCATCGGCTTGTGTCTGCTATCATCACGGAGTCCATCGAGTCCTTCCTGTATTCCTTCCTCCTTCCTGTATGTAATATTGTCCTGGGAACCTTCAAAACAAACATCCATGATATCAATGGAATTAATAAAAAAAAAATACTGTGAATTGACAGCGGTTGTCATGCACATGTACAGCACAACACTGGCATTTCTTATTTACAGTGTTTTTATTGTGTTTTGGAACTTGTTTGCAAACTGATTTTGGTTAATATGAAAATTACTATTTGAAAACTCAAATGGTGAAGATTAATCATATAGCTTTTTTTGTATAATGTGAACAAACCTTCATTTATACTAAGAATCTCCATTCATTCTACTTCTTGATCCACATGCATGCATTGCCAAACCGCTCATTGTTGCTTTGTTTCTTTGTGGATTTGTGTTTGTCTGAAACTTATTATTTTTTTTTTTTTTGCACACTAGAAACAACGTCGGGAATCAATTTTCACCAAAGAAATTTCCTTTCCCATTATAAAATTTTTAAAGGTTTTCCAACTTTGAGCACGATTTCAGTGAATTGTCATTTCACTCCCCCGTCCTGCATTTTTGCCTAAAGAATCACCGGTAGCTCATGAAACTCTAGGATCTTGGAAGATACTAGACCAAGGGTGCCCAGACTTTTTTACCCCAAGGTCTACTTTTCAAGCAGCCAGCCTCTCTCGATCTACCAGCGGTGTCGTGGGGTGGGGAGAAAGCATGGAGAAAGTGGAGAAAGCAAAAGAGAGATCAACTTGCAAGAACACGCCTTTATGTGCGTGCAATCGACGTATCTCTTATACCTGAATCAAGCAACGAGATGCATGATAGGCTGATGTCTTTTTTTGGGGGGGGCACACCGTCACTCGATCAACCAAAACTGCATAGACCACCCCTGTACTAGAGCATCATGCTCACCTAACCACCTCAGAGTGCACTTAAGTAGGCCGCTAGCTAGCGCAATAGAACTGTGAATAGTATACCAAAACTTCTAAACTGTAAGCATGACCAGTATTATTAATCTTAGTATTAAGGAACACAAAATGTTACTGGTTTGATGCTGTACTTTTTTGGAATATACAACCTTCGTGTTAGAGGACGCCACTATTTTCAAGTATGTTTACACTTCATTTGTCTCCAGAGCTGTCCCACTTTTTTTTTGTACTTTTGCTGCTAACCATAGATAAATAATCCTTCCAAGAAACTACAATAGTTTCCTTTGCAAGAGGTGGTGTGATACCACGTGGCTGCATGTGCAGTGCTAGGCATGTGCTAATGCCTGAAACACTTTTCAGTCATGCCTCCTATCTCTACAGTCTCTAATTAGCTATTGATCTTATTCCATGAACAGTTATAAAATAATGACTAAATTAGAGGGATAAAACTGGGCCAGAGATGAATGATTGTTTTTGGTCGCGGAGACCTTAAACATATTCTGTATGATGGCATATATATTATTTTCAAACTCTACCTTTAATTTGGAATACCAAAGATTCTAATTCATCAAATAATAATGTAAATGTACAACATAGCTCTGTTGAGTAATGTTTCCTCTGTCTTTTGTGGTTGAATAGGATATGACTTGCAGAGAGGGCCCGAGTTGTCAGGCAGGCAGCTCACCTGTATAAGTTTGGTCCTTGAGTGCTTGTTTGAGAGTCGTGTGCCACGTCCCCCAAATGTTAGCATGTTCCTCTGATATACAGTCTAAAGAGAGCAAGTGAGAAATAAGGTCAAATGGATACATTCAGCACCAATACTGTCAGAAGAAAGATGTTTTGTACCAGATTTACAGCTCACCTGGTCCCACCCTGCTGTCAACTCCAGACTCCCCTGCCCAGGCCGCCACTTGCCCTATCATCGGACCATTTGGCTTCCCTGCCTCCCCTCTCCGTTCATTCAGGGTGGGGGAGTTGTTGTCATATGGAGACACCTCCCCACTGGATGGTTTGTTTGAGTCGCTGGAGGAGTGGCGTTCGCTCAGGGTGAAGGGCTCCTCAGAGTGGAGTAGATCCATACTCCTGCGGGGAAAACCAAATTGTATTGAAAAACGGGAGTAAACAGGAGGGGGAAAATGATCATGTGTTACGGGCATAACTTACTGTGATGCTTTTCGTCTCAAGAGATAGTCCACCACATCGGGGTCTGTTTCCAGTAGACTCATTAAAACTTCATTTTGCAGGTCAGGTGGGACCTACACAAAAAGCCATTTGGATTAATTAAATCAAATTTTTAAATCTCTCTGCTCAAGGCAACAATTTTAAAAGCTCAATATCAGTCTGTATTTCCTGTGTTTTTGGAGGATGTTTAATAAATTCTGACTCAAGCCGATTTACAAAAGAACTCACATATGTAATATCCCACCCCCATCTCAAATAAACATAAAAATGCCTGATCTCACCAAGATCGGAAGCGGTCTGATGTGGTTAATTGGCTTACTGTAGGAATGTGGCCTCCAGAGAGTGGCAAAGGCAGATTACAAAACACAAAAGTTTAAAGTTTCAAAACTTAAAATGACATGAGCCGCCTGTCTGCACTGTTGGAGGATCCTGAAAAGAGACAGGAACAAAGCAAGCAAAGAAGAAGCTAATCCATGTGAAATTGTGACCTCTCCTGACTCCACACAAATGATTTCATGCCAACATGTTCTTTTTTATTTTGGAAATAACGCATCAAGTGTGTGAGTGAAGATTTTATGATGCTTTGGTCAGAAAGCTGGCACAATGTACTTAATGACAAGAAAAGTCAATTTCTGTTCACACAAAAATGTGAAAGTGCATCGGCTGACATGTAAGTGAGGATGAGAGTCGACTGACCATGAAGAGGGTCTGGTAGCTGGCGATCATTTTCTGTAGCACAGCGATGACGGCTGTACTCTCCTCCGCCCGGGCTGAGCTCTGGACACTGAACTCTTTGTCTGAAGACTTGAGTTTATGGAGCAGGTTGGGGCCAAAGATTGTGGCCAGGTTTAAGGAGGTCATTTTGTTCCCCGTGATCTGCAATGAGGAAGTCAATCTTGTTGGAAGAGTCAAGCGTACTCTACGCCATATACGACCCTGGTCACTCTCATATGTGGATATAAATTGGTTATGTATCCGACTTGAGCGCAGTATAGACACTCCTGGCACACTTGTCCAATCTATTTGTCATCAGAAGGAAATAAATGGCACAAGGGTTTGACAAAATAAACATGCGACAAAAAGTTATAGCAGACAAAGGAGCCGATAAATGAGTGGCAAAAAGAAAAACCTTCACAACTGATGTATATAAGAAAAGGTTGGCTCTGGTTGCACAAAATCCTTGAAAGGATGTCATGATGAGACTTATGTGACAGGCTGTATTCACTTCGAGACCAAGAGAGCCAGACAGACAGACAGAACTTTATTCATCCTTTGGGAGGGTTCCTGCTGCATCATCACAGCACTTACAGTAAAAGTAATAAAAAAAACAGTATCAGTAGGGAACTAAACAAAGTAAAAGTACATTTTTAAAAAGTGACATCGTAATCATTAAAATAGTGAAATAAAAATCCAGAAAACTGAAATTCAGTACGACTTTGTTCTCAGTCTTTGTATGTTTCCAGCCATTATCTTCAAAATACTTCGAAATAAATCACCTGAATAAATTTTAAAGGTGTTTAACCACTCTGCATGTCAGTTTGTACCTGCATTTTAGAAGCTATAATTAAAGATGCAATCACATCCCTTGCGATCTGTTGCAAGTTTATGAAATTAAATGAATTCATCTGTATATACTCCTCTCAGAATGCCTGAAATGAACTGTGTAGCAATTTTGCACATATGGAAGACTCACTCCTGGGTGGATTTGATTAGTAGATCACCCTCCACATCTGTATGTGTGCGCAATCACGTTTGAACCCATTTTTAGTAAAACATTCAGTAAACCAGGCTGTAATTGTCTACCAGAGAAACAGTTATGGAGCTCATTGTGTTTTTTTCTGTGAGTGATGACTTTACCTCCTGTCTATCTTTGTCTTGCCGGTCATCGGCATGGTCGGCCACGGTGGACAGGAACAACAGGAGGCGGTGCAGTGTGTCGCTGTTGGATGCTGGGAGCAAGTACACCAGGAGCTGCATGACACTTTGCTGCTCCTCTGCATCCAACACTGCAACAGGGACAGGTCAAATTGTATCAGAAGACAAGTTGAGCTGTCCTCGAGTTACACTGAGAAGTGGTTCTGCTGGGCAGGAAGTAGGCGTACATGTAGTGTTTATGAAGGCAGTGTACAGCTCTTTGGTGAGAAGTGGGTCAGGCATGTCCCTGAAGAACTCCTTCAACAAAGCGGCCACATCGTGAACGCTGTGCTCCTCATCTAACTGGACATCAATGCCACGGTCAAACTCCTCTCGTAACTAAAGCAGGAAAAAAAATCTGGTAAAGAAAATAACCAACGGAACGCATTTTTGTTACCGAGCATTATGGATTATGATCATTGTAAAGTTGTTACTCCCCTCTCACACTGAATTGTGCTAGTGTAACTAATAGTGTGTCCAGTAATTGCATTTTGGATTTGTCCAGCATGGTATGTCTAATCTTGAAGTTAAATAATATGTAATTGCTTAGATGAAAAAAGATGACACGCTGTGGCGACCCCTAATGGGACAAGCTGAAAAATAAAGAAGAAGACTCAGTTTGGTTTAAACTGGTTTGACCCTCATTATCAAAACCACAAAAAGATGCATCCATACATCCATGATCTGAGCTGCATATCCTCACGGGGGGTCGCGGGATTGCTGCATCTTATCTCAGGATCTTATCAAGCAGGAGGCGGTGTACACCCTGAATTGGTCGCCAGCCAATCACAGGGCACATAGAAACAAACAACCTTACTCACAATCGCACTTAAGGGCAATTCAAGATCGCCAATTAATGCATGTTTTTCGGAAGTGAGAGCAAACTATAGCGCCCAGAAAAGACCTACCCAAGCACGGGGAGAACATACAAACTCTACACAAGCAGGGCGGGGATTTGAACCCCGGTCCTCAGAACTGTGAGGCAGACGCTCTAACCAGTCATTCACCGTGCCTCACAGAGCCAATTAGGTTGTACCAAAAAGAGCACCAACCTGCCGAACTCTTTTCTTGGAACTTCCCACCCGGAATATCCCAACTGTCTGCAAACCTGAGTGTGGAAAAAAAAGAAAAAAAAAACAGAACTACTATAATTGTAGGGTCGGAGCAGATACAAAAACAACAGAGTGTCTATAACACAATAGGGTGTGTCTACATACCGTATTTCTCAATGTGTTGACAACAGCTGTCGACCATACGGGGGACCTGGCGGTATATAGGGTTGAGACTCAGCCGTTTATCCCTGTGCTTCTCTTTTTTACTTGGCGTCTCTGCAGGCAGGGAGAGCTGCAGTGCTTCCAGTAACCGGGACTGGTTGTCATCCAGATCTGTTATCGAATCTACCGACATGCCACCCTGAAGCCGAAACATCATTTTTTTTTTTTTGAGAACATTGAACTCTGCATGTAGAAAACACACTAACCCTCTTTAAACCATGGGCAGCGGACTCACACGTCTGCGCACTCGCGGTGCAGCCTCAGGCGTGTTGGGCGACGTTGACTCGTTGGCTGTCTCCGATGTGGAGCTCAATGATGAGTTACTGCTTGAGAGCTCCTTATTAGAAGATCGCTTAGTCGCAAACTGTGTATTAAACCAGAATTAAACTTATTATTCGCTATCTTATCTTATAACTCCTCATTGTTTTGAGATTTTCTGATTGGACGTTCAGGCCTGTGCACTGACCTGTAGAATGGAAGAGACAAGGTCAGAAGAGTCCTTGTGCTCCTCTCGCTGTGGCGGATCCTGACGATAGCCGTCCTGGCGCTGCCTATGCGCCCTGTCATTTGCGATGACCTGGGAAAGGGGTATACTGAAGGCTTGAGGAACACCCTCTGGAGGCAAATAAAAAGAAAAGGAGCCAGAATGGTCAATTACGATCTCGATTAAAAAGCAAAATTTTGCAAAATTTAAGAGAAAGAAAAACTTGAAAGGGGCTATTGGAGTTTTGTTTTTACACTTGCCACTTGTAAAATTTCGCAATACTACAGTTAAAGTGTTAATCCATCCATCCATCTATTTTCTCAGATGCTTATCTGAATGCTGGCGCCTATCCCATCAATCATCGGGCAAGAGGTGGTGTGCACCCAGAACTGGTTGCCAGTCAATCACACAGAGAAACACACCCACTCACAATCACACTTGGGGGCATTTTAGAGTTGCCAATTAATGCATGTTTTTTGGATGTGGGAGGAAACCGGAGTGCCCGGAGAAAACCCACCCAAGCACGGGGAGAACCTGCAAATTCCACACAGGCAGGGCCGGGATTTGAATCCCAGTCCTCAGAAGTGTGAGGTAGACACTAACCAGAATCACCATTGTGCCCCCAGTGGGGATTTACAGTGCCTTGAAAATGTATTCATAGCCCTTGAACTTAAAGTGTAATCACAGAAACAGCTTTTTTTGAATGACAACATACAGATCACTAATTATCATACCTTGAACAAAAATCAAAACCTTTTAATGCCCCTTGCCCAAAAATAACGTTGTGTTCTTCCTGCAGAAACAGCAAGTTATTTTTGCCTCCTTTTTTATATTTGCATAATCCATATGACGAAGGATGAAAGACAGAAGAGACTAACTGCATCCAGTAACTATGACTGAAGTGTGTGTGGCTAGATATGACCAGAACATGGAAGCACAACAACTTTTTTTTTTACACAAACTCAAAGCAATGTACACATCTGATAATCACAAGACAGATGCAAGGTTGCACGTATTCACGAAAGCGTCATCTAGGCTGCATGATGAACATGAAACATCCATGGCAAAACCTCATCGATCAAGCCGTCCCAGGCTCCTTGTATACAATGTGTGAGTATGTGTGTGCAAGTATGTGAATAAACTTCATTTAAGCGATTTTCTACAATGCTTGTCCAGATTAGGGTTGGATAGTGGGGGCTGAAAATCTATCCCAGATGGGCAAGAAGTGGGGCACACCCTGGACTGGTTGCCAGCCAAAAAGATCAATGTAATGTACTTTGCAATCATTTAGGTACTCTACTCATTTCTGTTTGCACCACAGCTGAAAGGATGCCAAAAAGTGATATGGTCTTAATTTTGGTACCCTACTCATTTTTTATATGCTTACGGTCCTGCAATGAACCCGAAAGAAGAGCTTCATTTCAAGGACAATTTATATTTCTATGTATTTTCTTTCAAATCTCAACTCATTTGTATGGGGGTGTTAATCTCATTTCACATTGTGGGACACATACGGCCTCGGTAGATGTCAAATCGGCCGGACCTTCAAAATTATACCATAAACTGCTATTAATAACCAAAATATCATGTCTTTCCTATGTTTTGGTGTAAAGAAGCCCAAGAACTTTATGAAAATATTGAAATGTAATAAACATTCCTTTTACAAAATATTTCATGAAACACCTCAGATTTCCTTAGACAAATGTGCAATTTACTTTTATCATTAACATATATGCATTGCAACTGGTCCCACTGATTGTACAGAGGCACAAAACTTTAACAAGTAATTGGTATTGAAAAATATAGTAACGCACTTTAAGATTAAATGAGATTTATAAAGAAAGAATTTCTTAAACCATTTACACATGGGAATATATAATTTAAATGTAATCCCTGCCTACACCTTACAAATAAAGGAGAGTGCTATTAAATGTGTAAAGAAGAAAGTATTCACATGTCCTGTAAATGTGCAAACTTCATACATGAAAAACACATACAATACATACTAAAAATTCACAAAGTTGCATGAACAGTAGAATTCCACCATACTTTTTTGTTGTGAAGTTGCTGACTAACATTAAATTGCACATTTTTTCATCATCACAGTAAGGATTCATCTTCACAGTATCTAAGGCAGCATTTTAAAGGCGTTCGTCTAGTCTGTAGTTGTTTTTGTTCCTATTACTTACTTGTACTTACTTACCAAATGTTTGACACCCCTGCATTAGTAGAATATTCAAAAACAACATAGCGAGGCATTTTCAATATAGATTTTCAAAATTTAAAGCCTACAATTGTCAGAATCTGTGATGTCAGACCACTGGAAAAGGTTGCAGCCGCCGTGCTGGAAGTCTGCGCATTGTTTTGTTTCCGTCACTTACTGAGTGATAGCCAAGATTAGTAGAAACGGTGAATTACTATGTGTAGTTTGGCTCCAACAATTCCGGTGGGAGGGACGAAATATTTTTTTTTTTTTTACTGGAACCAATTTTGAATCAAGGTGAGGGAAAAGATGGAGATTATGGTTTTGAAAAATCATCAAAGCTGTTCTCACTAACTCGTGCCTTGTTGATCCATCTGGATTTGTTTTGAAACCTAGAAAATAGATGTGAAATCATTTTCATACAGCAAAAACCACAATTTTCTATTTGTATATTTTAGTTCAATACACCCCTCCTTGAGCAGTCACCTTATTGTGGTGGAGAGGTTTGCATGGCAAATGATCCTAGGAGCTAAGTTCTCTGGGGCTTTGTGCCCCTGGCAGTGTCACCCCTAATATAGAGGACCGAGGTGTGGGACCAAACAAAGCACAGCTCAATGACCCTTTATGATGATGCTAAAAAATGGACTCAGTTTGCCCTTGCAAATGGTCAGTTCAATGCTTGCTGGGGTGATAGTCCAGAAGGTGTGTTCCAACTACAGGGGATCACACACCTCAGCCTCCCTGGTACAATCTATTCAGGTGTCCTGGAGAGGAAGGTGTCAGAGTCAGGAGGACCAATGTTGTTTTTTCTTGGCTGTGGAACATTGGACCATCTCTACTGGCAGGGGGTGCTTGGGGGTGCATGGGAGTTCTCCCAAAATGTCTATATGTCTTTTGTGGACTTGTAGAAGGCATTCATGTTACTGTGTCCCTCGAGGAGTCCTGTTGGGGGCGCTTCAGCAATTTGGGGTACCAAACACCCTTATAAAGGCTGTTTCTTAAAGTCTCCTTAAACGTGCCTATACGATCGGTGTCAGTTTGGTCTGCATTTTCATCAGTAAATTGGAGTTGTTTCCAATGAGGGTTGGAAACCACCAAGGGGGTCTTTTCACAGAGATTCTGTTTGTAACCTGTATGGACAGAATTTTGAGGTGCATCTGAACCACAGAGGGGGTCTTGTGTGGTGACTATAGTATTACATCTGTGCTTTTTGCAGACGATGTGGTTCTGTTGGCTTCATCAAGCCGTCATCTCCAGTGCTCACTGGAGCAGTTCAAGTGTGAGGCAATTGTGATGAAAATCAGAGACAAATTCATCATATGTTTGTGACATATTGGCGAGCAAAGATGAATCTGATTCATGATTTCACTATGTGATAGCATATTGAGAGGCCCCATAGCTCTGTGGTTAGAGCCTTGGTTTGGTAAACCAGGAGTTGTGAGTTCGTATCACACTGGGAGAGGGGTTCCGTCATCCTGTGTAAAAACTGTGCCAAACAAATATGAGCATTCATCTGAGATGTCAAGCTGTGGTGACCCCTAATGGGACAAGCTTAACCCTCTGTTGACCCATGTTGCATTTTTGCACATGGTACATTAGGGCACCTTTTCCAGTTTACCGACTTGGCATTTGCCATTATTGACCAGTGTTGTACAATTTCAGATAACCTGGAACCCAGCTTGGTTAACAGAGGGTTAAAGGTAATAAACTAGGTAATAGCATATTTAATCAGTTAGTCCTTGGTAAAGTAGAATATTTGGGAATGCATTTATTTTATTATCATTTATTCTTACCGAAAGATTCGTTTTGCATAGAAAACTTTTACAAATTGTTTGTTGAAAAGTACCACAAGAAAAATAGTTTTCTCCCGAAAATGAAGAATAATTGTGACTGATAATTGGGATGACAATATGGATCAAAATAATCATGATTATTACAATCATGCAGCCCTACTGTCAATTATTCCAAGTCATTATATGAAACAATTTATTTTCGCTTGTCTTCACAGTTTGTCACTGACCTTTGATTGTGGAACGGCAGCATATCTGACACAGTCTTGCGAAGATGCGTCAACACTGTCACTTGAGTTCATATTTGCATGAGTTATTATAATTCAACAAGAGTGTGTTTACTGAAAAAATCCAGAATCACCAATTTGATCAGAAAAGCCTGTTTTACATTACCTCCATCTCCAATCTCCGCCTGGCCCTTTTTCAGACTTGTATGTTTTGCAGACAAATATACAGTGCACGGAGCATGGTCCCTCCACTTAATATAAAAACAAACTCTAAACAGATTTTAATTTTTATTGCCTCTCTGTTTACCCAACAAAGACCATCTCACCGGAGGAAGGTAGAGGCAGAGTTGTGGCAATACTTACACAAAAGGGAGACCGTGAGATCAAGAAACCCTGCCAAAAACTTAAGAACTTGAAATACCTTTATCTTTGCTCTTCTCCTTGGATAAAGAATCCAGCTTCCTTCTTAAGGACTTTTTCCTCTTCTGTCCATCTGTGTGGAAACAAAAGTAATTAACTGAATACATCGAGAGTACAAGATGTCTTTATTTGCTGTATTGTATTTAGAGTTTGATAGTTTATAAATTGAGCAAGGCATCCTAAAGTAGGTTTCACAAACAAATCTGCAAGTAGCACAAAGTTAGATAAATCTTGTGTACGCCTTTGCAAAACTCTGCTGCAATTGCTGGATCACTGTGCTGTTCTACAAATTGATTTAACAATCTCAGTTTGAACTCCAGATGTTTTCCTGTGTCATATGAGTCACTCAGAGAAATGTATCCGCCTTCCAGTAAACATCCCATGGTAGCATTAGGTGATTACGTCATAGACAGGTTTCAATTTCCCCAAGTGTCCAAGGACCACTGATGAATCTACTAAGTCACAACATTACTACTGTTGTTTGATTTTCACCATGTTTCTTATGACACAGAGAAAGCTGAGCATCGCATTAGCTAGCAACAACTGATGGGAGTGCTGAAGAAATGGTGTGTGAATGAAGAGAAAGCAGATGGAAGGGACAACACAGACAAGAGGTAGAAGAAATATATATCCATCCATCCATTTTCTGAGCCACTTATTCTCACGAGGGTCGCGGGAGTGCTGGAGCTTATCCCAGCTGTCAATGGGCAGGAGGCAGGGTACACCCTGAACTGGTTGCCAGCCAATCGCAGTGCACATGGAGACAAACAGCCGCATTCACAATTACGCCTAAGAGCAATTTAGAGTGTCCAATTAATGTTGTATGTATTGGGATGTGGGAGGAAACCTGAGTGCCTGGAGAAAACCCACGCAGGCATGGGGAGAACATGCAAACTCCACACAGGTGGGTCCAGGATCGAACCCGGGACCTCAGAACTGTGAGGCCAATGCTTTCCAGCTGATCCACTGTGCTGCCCTCATATATAAAGATTCAGATTAAGAAAAGTCTCCCTGGAAAATTTTTGTCTCTAGTTACAAAAGAACTTCAGGATACGAATGAAAAAAAATGGCACTGGATTCCACTGAACGTAAACATCCTGTACTGTATCTTGGTTTGAAAGTGTCGTGATAGAGCTGCTCTCCCATTGGCCACCTCTGGAGGACTTTCCTGGTATCACATTGACGCAGTTCCTGTATGTTCATCACTGAATCCATTGTTATACCCTTGTGCGCACTCTACATTTTCTTCGCAGATTTATTCATCTTTTTTCACCATGGGCTCCAAGAAATTGATGGTGAGTCCCATCGTGCTCCTGCTATGTGGCCTCATACTGCTGCTGCTGCTCGACTTGAGAGGTTCAAAGTGAAGGTTGAAGGTGAAGTGGAGGAAATTGTTTCACTGTGTAAGGCTAAGGGGGACATCGATGAGTTGGTTCACCATGAGGATCTTTCACTGGAGAAGTGAGGACATCGACAAGTTGATTCACAATGAGGATCTTGTGTTAACCCGGAAAATGTGTTAATTTGTCAGGCGATCGCTCACTACAATGACACTTGTCTTGCACATTTCTGCAAGATTATTAAAAGCCATCAAAGGTAAACATCTTGGATTGGTACTTCAGGAAACATTGAAAGTTAATGTTGATGTTTGTTATGAATTTATACTTTATGGAATTTATTTAGTGGAACTAAGTTGTGTGTGTGCCTCCACCACTGAAGACACTACAATGCCTTTTTCCCCACCACGCACTCAATGCCAAACATAAATGAACATAATTTTCAATTCTTTACATCATGTACACTTTGGATGCTTATTTCTACGGTAAATAAACATAAATGTTTATTATTCTTTGCATTATGTATATGACTTGGAACAGATTAGGCTATTTACATGTAAAATGTTTTTCTACTTACAAAAGTTTCACATTACGAAACATTTCGTAAGTAGAGTCACCACTGTACTGTGCTTAAAGTGTGGTTTGTGGATGAGCTTGATTTCTGGTCTAGAGGTAATGGCGATGGGTGCTAGACAGGGATAATAAAATGGGGGCAAAGCAGAGAGGAAGTTGAGGGAGCTGACTGCCTGGTGGAAGAAAATCTCTTTGAGCTTGGTGATTTTTTGCTCCAAAGGCTCTGCAGCCTCCTCCCTGATGGCAGCAATGTTAAGAGGCAGTGAGATGGGTGTGAGTAGGTTGACCTCCGATCCTGGTGGGTTAGGGAATGAGGTGGGTGTGATAAATTATCGTCTCATCTGCTCTCACAATGTGTTTCAGGATCTAGTGGCAGGAAGTGGTGAAGGTGCCGTACCACACGATGATGCTGCTGCACAGGATGTTCTTGATAATCCTCCTGTAAAAGGAGATCATCAAGAGGGATGGGGTTATCTCTCTTTTCAATTTCCGTAGGAAGTAGAGCCAGTGTTGAGCCTTTTTAGTCTGTGCTGTGGTGTTAGTGATCCAGGACACATCTTCGGAGATGTGTACACCCAGGAATTTGGCACTGCTCATCTTCTCTACTACATCACCGTTAAAGGCTTGGGGGATTCTCGTGTGCCCTCTCGTGAAGTCCACTATGATCTCCTCAGTTTTCTCCACGTTCAGGTAGAGATTGTTGTCCTTGCACCACGTCGCCAGGCGGCTCATCTCATTCCTGTAGCTTGTCTCATCATTGTTGTTGACGAACGCCCCCACAGCCGTGTTGTCTGCAAACTTGTTGAAGAGGTGGAGTTGGATGTGGGTGTGCAGTCATGGGTCAGCAGACTGAAGAGGAGCAGGCTCAGCAAACATCCATGGTCTGCATACTACACCACAGGTTCCTGGTATCTCTGCTCTCCGGTTATTTCTCACATAATAAAAACATCCATGGTAGGTCAGCTGAAAACTCTAAATTGCCCGTAGATGAGAATATGAGTGAGAATGTTTGTTTGTTTTAATGAGCCTTGGGATTGTATGGAGACCAGTTCAGGGAGTACCCTGCCTCTCACCCAGAATCAGCTGTGATTGGCTCCAAGTTGCCCAGGAGCCTGGTGAGGATAAAATGGAAAATTGATGTATTGATGGACCTTCGCTTCCTTTTCTGTATTCTCATACATCTTTTCAGAATTCTGCTGCCATTTGATAAAAATTAGATACACTGGGTGTGAATTTGCAAACCGATGCATATGGAATTTTAAATCATTATCCTTATACATGGCCACTGTTAATTGCTGAGAAATTCATAAGGAACACTGACGAGAAGGTATTAGATGAGGTATGGGGTCTTCATCATCCATAATACCATAACAAGTTGATTTATGCATTCTTGGTTAAAAAAATAAAATTGGTAGTCATTTCCAATATCAACCCACATGAGAGCAAATAGCAAATACCTAATTGCCTTTTGGAATGGCCGTTTTTCACTGCAAAAATCGACACGTGCAGCCACGTCTGGGATTGATACGTATAACTGGCAGAAGCAGAGACCAAATTCACTGCCTAGCCGGTGTGAAAAAAGGATTGTACAGTCCTATAAAGTTGCAGCAATAACTCATACTTTTGCAGTCGGGCACAATCCCCTCACCTCCAAGATGACAATTTTTAAAGGGAAATTAATGTCAGCTTGCTTCAGTTTCCAAACATTGGACATACTCACAAAGTCCAATCTAATAAACTTTATGTCACCTTTCCTTTACATTTATCGGAATAACAAATCTCGGGGTCAGGGAGACAGAAAAGGAGTTTCCATTGAAACATATGAAAGGACAGTACCATTTCAAATGAATTTGACTCCACTTTTCCTAACCTGCATCATCATTTCACGGTCAGTATGACTGATGTGAAGCCACTAGGTTACGGACTTTACTTGCAAAATGTTTCAACAAAAATAAAATAAAAACATACTATAATACCTACCTATAATATATTTTACCGCAAGATTTCAGCACAGAACAACCAAAGATCACAATTTTCAATGTTTAGGCTTCATTCGGTTTTACATAATTGCATCATATTGACATATGTAATGGCCCCGTGACGTTCTGGTCAACGTCCTGTGAACATTTCAATCATTCTATTTTTCAGCGTTCTCAAACGCAGATGACACATGTGGCGTGTGATTAACGTGTGTCTAACGTGTGTCTAACGCATGATTTAAAGTGTGTGTAACGCACAAAAAGCGTGTAACAGCGACCAAATACGATACCCCTGAAAACCATTAGCATGTGCAAATGCGTCATTGGGGCACGACGAGCGATTTGTCAACGTAAGACGAGTGTGTTGAGCGTGTGACCAATGGGTGAATAATGACAGAAAAGCGTTTTGCTGGTGTGGAATTTTTACAGTGGAACCGGCACTAAAACGTTGGAAAGTTCATAGTCACTTCAGCTGTTGTTGTGAGTTAGAGCAGTGAGCGTCATGCCGCCAAGAAGAAAAAAAGTTAGGGCGCGTACTTCACCAACTAGCTATGCTAGTAAGAAAGCTAAGCCTCTTTCATCACGAGCAATGTGTTTGTAGGAAAAACAACAGCAGGAGGAAGAGTACGTCCGCGAAGTCACGCATCATCATCTTGCAAACCCCAGTGAGACAAAAGAAGCAGAGAAAGGATTGCAGGATCCTGGACCCGGATGTTGAGCATAGTCTGGTGGTGTTTTTCCGTGAAAACGAACTGCTGCTTTCTGGATCTTCCATAGTAGGTGCTCTCTACTGTAGCTTAATATTAAATGGGCCTTGCTCACAAAGCATCGGTTTATATACACATATGCATGGAAGTTCGGGAAACGCTCGAATGACGCTCAATGGACACCAAACGACGTTCGTTTCACTTTAGTTACACGCTGTGTGTGCTAGGGGATTGTTCAGTGGTCGTTGACAGGTCGCCAGTGAGTCTTTCACTGCAAACCAAACGATTAAGTAACAACCAAGTAAAGCTAGAGTTACGACGCTCGGCGAACCTTAGTAAAACGTTCCACGGACGTTCTTGAACTTTCTGCAGCGTTTAAAATTAAACGTTGATGAACGCTGGTCTCGGTGAGAACTTTTGTGCATATTCAAAACTTTTTTTCCAGACCGACGTTCTCCGACGATTCCCAGCGATCATTGACGTTCACTGGCGTGGAAACAACGGTACTCTGGGGCTATCCCGGGGACCATGGGCGACTACCAACGTTTCCTCAAACGCTATAGGACGTTGGCCAGAACGTCGTAGTGTGACGGGGCATTAAATCACAGGTGTGTATTTCACTTTTTTTTGCAAAATATTTTCTTACTAATACAGGTAATGTGTAGTTTGGAATGACCCAGATGGGGCTTGCGTTTCCATTGCATGTTGACTCAAGACGGCGTTGCCTGTGTCAGCAATACGTGTATTGCTGTACAAAGTACTTTGCACCAAAATGAACACATGCATATTCAGCAAAAACATGATATTGTAAACCATCCATCTATCCATCCATTTTTTAGACTCTTATCCTCATAAGGATTGCGGGGAGTGCTGGAGCCTATCTCAGCTGTCAAAGGGCAGGGAAGAGCGGTACACCCTGAACTGGTTCCCAGCCAATCGCAGAGCACATCGAGACAAACAGCTGCACTCACACTCACACCTCGGGGCAATTTAGAGTGCCCAATTAATGTTGCATGTTTATGGGATGTGGGAGGAAACCGGAGTGCCCTGAAAACCCACGCAGGGACGGGGAGAATATGCAAACTCCACACAGGCAGGCCCGGGATTGAACCAGGGACCCCAGAACTGTGAGGCCGACGCTTTCCAGCTGATTCAGCGTGCCGCCTATTATAAACCTTTCCTTAAAAAAAAAGTCAGACAGTTAGTATTTAAGCATTCCAACCCCCTGTAGCTTAAAGAAGTTGTGTAACAATGTTTCAAATGTGTAGGGATAATGCACCTGATCCCACCTTTTGGCACAGTAATCTGACATCCAACATCGTAGTCTTGATGCAAGCGGGCATAAGCCACTTCCTGGAGACGGGCCCTCTCCAGTTCGGACAGGCTCTGTATGGCAACTGCAGTGAGACGCACACTCTGGCCGGACAGGCTGCTCCAAGTGAAGTCACCCTGAGGAGGCAAAGCATCAGTAGTAAATCAAACAGTCACCCTGGTTTCTCCCTGGAGCCGCCAACACGAGTAAATGGTATATACACATATTAATGGACACTCGTAAACTCATTGTCTGAATAAGATTACAACAGTGGGGCTTCTACTCAAACTCTTCATTCCCCTTTCTCTCACAGACATAAAGGAATGAATGACCAGCGTGTAGGATGAGTCATCAAAACCAGTCTGGTCTCACATATTCCAGAAGTAAATTACAATTGAATTACATTTGGATCAAAGAATATGCAACCCTGACATGGTGACTGCAGAAAATGGGTGTGTTGAAATGAGACCTCAAACCTCACGCCCCCATTTTTCACATGTACAGTATGTGATGTCTTCTTACAGGCCCACAGTGGAGAATAAGCTTTTCTCTTTGTCACAAGCATGACTTTGTGACACATTCTTTTTCCATAATCCAGCAGCTCTTATACGACTCCAAGAATGCCCCTCCCCTATTCCCTCACCCTCTCTATTATGTTATCATACCACAGCTCTCAGAGGTTGACACTGAACTGAAGTTCACCCATCCCCATCAAGAATCCTGCTGGGCAGAACCAGCTCGACCGGAGAGAGGATCTTATTTACCTTTTCCAACTGTTAGTCTTGAATCATGTGTGTGTGTGGGTGAGGGGGCGGGGGGGTGTAGGAACTTTTTTGGCAGCACTTGTGAGAGTACTTGTGATTTGACTGTTCACTGAGTGGGGTCCAAGAGCAAGAGAGCTGCCATTCCATTGAAAGACTTCATGTAAAAATACAGTCACGCCTAATAAAACAAAAACATGTTCTTCGAGCGTCAAGAGGGGAAAAAGAAAGCAAAGATGTTTCAACTATAAACACCCGACTTCAATTGTATTATATTCCTCTTTGTCCATATTTAGCTTCATGTGCTTATATCTGTCCTTGAGATGGTTACTGAGATTAGTTACCATTTCATTCATCAGTGCCAAAGTTATCCTACAAAATACTTGGTTGCTAAGCTCCAACGCCACAATTAGCTGCATCCCTTTAGTTATCTGTTTATCACAATTTAGTTTGATTTCTCGCACATTTTGCCATTTTGCATTGGCAACTAATGTAGAGAAAAGTCAATGCACTGTGTTGTCTGGACCTCCATCATCGGGTGACTAATGCGGCTTGGAGATACTCAGAGCTGCAGCATGTAATTTGTTATTTTAGACAAAGGGATGAAAGAATATATTGGTTTCCGTGGTAATATGCAGACAGTCCAAGGAAAAGGGAACCAGAGAAATATTGCCATGGCAACACAGGCACTGAGCACTTGTTGCCATGATGCTCTGCATAAATTATTCCCAGAGAGTCCCTCAATGTGAGCAAGGTGAATCTCTCTTCTAAAATAGGTTGGCACCGTCCTTGACTTATTGGTAGTGTCACGCCATTTGTAGTTAGTCATAAACATCACACACAATTTCTTTTTTCCATTGTGAGACATCAACGGCATCATCTGCGCCTGAAGCAGTATGCATTGACCGCAATGCTTTACTAGCCCCTATTGTACCATTGAATGTGTGTGTGTGTGTGTGTGTGTGTGTGTGTTGTGTGTGTGTGTGTGTGTACATAAACGTCAACATTTCATTGCTCTCCATTTATAACACCCAGTAAAATATCCATCCATCCATCCATCCATTTTCTTATCCGCTTATCTACACGAGGGTCGTGGGAGTGCTGGAGCTAATCCCAGCTGTCATCGAGCAGGAGGCGGGGTACACCCTGAACTGGTTTCCAGCCAATTGTAGGGTGTATGGAGACAGACAACAGGCACACTTACAATCACACTTAGGGGCAATTTAGAGTGTCAAATTCATGCATGCTTTTGGGATGTGGGAGGAAACTAGAATGCCCGGAGAAAACCTACGCAGGCACGAGGGGAACCTGCAAACTCCACACAGGTGGCACTGGGATTCGAACCCTAGTTCTCAGAACTGTAACCAGGTTAGAAAGTTAAGGAAAAACATTCCATAAACAGCTGGTATGAATGGTCATGTATTTGTATTCTTTTAGTGTGGAATTTTTAATACACTACAGAAGTACAGTATGCCAAGTTTTCCAAACAGAACTTATTGTATCAAGGATAGGAAGTGTAACTTCCTTGCACTCACATCTACTTTGTAAACAAATAGCCTTACCTAGTGGATATCATGCCTAGCAAATTATTTTTGGCCGTATGACAAACTCCTATGGAACATCATCGCACAAATGTTAATATCCACACTAAAGAAAAAGCCAATGACACAAATACAACTTTCAGACATTTAAATAGCATCTGGTGGGGTCTTCTGATAGAGCATGGTAATAGGAACTGATCAAGATGGATTTTTTTCAGACGGTGCCGAGTACGATATTTGAGGAAATACAATTGCAAAATATCCTGAGTAAAATTCCTTTTTTTGTTCCTGAGTGTTTACAACAGTAAAGATATGACTTACAGGCAGAACATTTGAATGTGGTACAGTACTCTGCCAATTCATTTGTAAGTTTTGCAACAAGAAAAAAAATGTTAGTTTGAATGTCATTGTTTTTGTCTTCAATTATAATCTGATATGTAAAAAATCTGAAAAAAAGCTAATATCAACTGATGAACCTGAAAAAAAACAACAATAAATGGCATCTGCGTATTCTGCCTCCATAACAAGCCATTAAAGTAAACAACCCACTTATATATGTACAATACATTAACTTGGCGGTGCCATTTACATCACTAAATCCTGCATGTGGCTTGGCGCACAGGATGGCGGTGCCCACTCTTTCGAAGTAGCCCAACCTCATGCTAAACCAAGAAATATTATATAATGATATTTATCTTGAATCATTCACCAGCATTACTGTGGAACTCTCATTGCTCAACACAGCACACCCATTTAAAGACAAAATCATGGTTTTGGGGTTGAACAGAGGATAACTGGGGTGGCACGGAAGCCAAGTGGTTAGCACATCTGCTTCAGAGTTCTGAAGACAGGGGTTCAAATCCCAGCCCTGCTTCTGTGGAGTTTGCATGTTCTCCTTGCCTATGCGGGTTTCCTTCCAAATCCCAAACACATACATGGGAGGTTAAGTGAAGACTCCAAATTGCTCTTAGGTGATAATGTTAACGTGAGCGTGATTGGTTGGTCATTTATATGTGCCCTGCGAGTGGCTGGCAAACACTTCAGGGTGTACTTCGCTTCCTGGCTGAAGATAGCTGGGATAGTCTCCAACACTCCTGCGACCCCTGTGAGGATAAGTGGCTCTGAAAATGGATGGATTTCAGTTAAAAACCTTGGAGGACAATTATACAATTTTCAAGGAGTGGCATTGCCAGCTATGGTCCGGCTCATGGTTTTTTTGTTTTTTTTGACAATCAATTTGACCAAGCTGTCACATACACATGAAGATGTCCATAATGCAAAGGAAAAGGTTCCCGTTTTATTTTATCTGGTTGGGTTTTTTTTTAGAATAACACACCTTTACGATGGTCAACACAGTACTGTGAACATTGACTAAGACTTTTTCAAACACTGTAATATTGTGGTGTTTCTATGGTACTGTATATAACACGGGTCAAATTTATGGAAAACACATGCACATCTGCTAAAGTAAAGCTCGAAATTCTGGCCAACCTTACACACAATTACTTACAGCATATACTGAGATATTCCAGGCAGATAGCAGGGGCCCAGAAGAGGATCCGTTATTGTGGAAACAGACACCAAAGGAACGTTTCTGAAATTCTTTGTCTTTGTGCTTTCATTTTGTGTTTCCATTGCCTCAAAAAAAAAACCCTTGAGCAGAGTCCCTGTCCTACAAGGGTGAGGAGGAAAATCTGTTCATGTTTTTTGTGTAGTTTGCATGTATGTGTGTGTGTGTTTTGCAGGTTATGCATGTCATAGATTGGTTTTACTGATTTTTTTTTCCCTCCCTTGAAAACTATCTCAAGGTTCACATCTGTTTGCAATTACCGACCACCTGGACTCGTCAGCCAGCACTTTTCTTCTATACTGCATGCATGTGCATAGGTCTGTTTTTGCAGTAGTACATGTTTGTACATGTACCTGTTCAAATTAGGAGAGTTTGAGGTTTCTCCACCTTTACAAGGTTTTCCTCAATTCGGCTTGAGGGAAAAACAAAACCATCAATCTTATAAAGCCAAACATTAAAGGAAGTATGTCTAAGTGATCCATATTTTACTAACAAGTTGAATTTCTGCTTTTTCTTTTTTTTTTTTTTTGGGGGGGGGGATCAAGAAAATAAAACCGGCAGTTACGTCCATTAATATCAACCCATTTTGGAGCAATTGGTAACAAACTAATTGCCTTTGGTATGCCCCTTTTTTGTTTTGTTTGTCTTGGTTTGACATCAGTGGTAGAAGTCGCCACCAAGTTCACTGCAAGGATAGCCTGTGTAAACAAAGGAACGCACTTCGCTATAAAGTGGCACTATTAATTCATATTTTATATACCATAGCCGTGAGGTGCCATTCCCTCAACTCCAAAATGAAAGATTTTTAACGTCATCTTGGTTGTGTTTCCAAACTCCGCTTTCTTCAAGTTGGTATAATATATATTTATATATTGCTCTCATACATTGCTGCACTCCCATATGCCAGTTAGATCACATGAACAACAGCTAGCACGAGGGTTGAGAATTGAAAACACATTTTGATACATGCTATGATTAGATCATGATATTTTTCAGTGAAGAATGACACGATTCAGTTCAGTAATAGAGGAATACAATTATTCGATACAGTACAGTGCAGAAACGATGCAGTAGTTAACAATTCTTGATGTAGACAATCATAAAGAACCTTGATTTAACTTGACTTAAACCTATTCTGTAAAACCTCATTTTCTAATCAGTAAACAACCACTGAGAACTGTTGCATTATGGTACTGTACAAAATATACAATGGAATATATGGTCTGTACATCTATCCATCCATTATCCAAACTGCTTATCGTCACAAGGGTCACATGAGAAGGGGAGCTTATCCCCGCTAACTTCACCACTGCTGTTATTGGTTGTAAAAATAATGTTGCATATGTGTCACACTGCACCCCCCCTCTAATTTTCAGCACTACCCTCAGTTTACAATTTTTGAATTTTTGTCAGTGCCAAACCCGCCACCTCCTCCCTCGGTTTATAAATTTCAGTGCCACCCATGCCACCCATGCCACCTGCTTCAAAATTTCCAGTCCGCATGTTGTGTCATACACACAACTGCCATTTTCCATCTTCACGACGGTCCCTGCACTAAACCTCATTTGCAGTTTTGCTTATCACTGTGGATGCGTAAAAAGTGAATTTTGATCTGCAAACTGTGATCTGAGACTGCTTAGATCCAGCCTTGCATGCATAGGCAGGTAAGAAATGTACATCAGAGAATGCACATTCGCAAAGGTTTTTGTGCATCTATAATGCTGGATGCACATGAAAAAAAAAACATTCTAAGAGTAAAGTAGTTTCTTTTTTTTTTTTGAGAAAAAAAAGTCCCATTTATTAATTTGTGTTAAAATGTCAATTAGCTTTTAGAGAAAACTTTAGTTTGTCTGAAGACTTTTGTCTATATGTAGTCTATATGTTATCTATGTGTATGTGGTATCTGTAGAGTTTACAATGTATCCAGCCTCTAATCAATCATCATCAAGTACTACTGACAGGGTCAACATGCTAGCATTAGTAGTCATTCCCCATTTATTCTTTCTTTCTTTTGGGGATGCGAGAGGATACCAGAGTGCCCGGAAAAAATCCACACAGTCACAGGGAGAGCATGCAAACTCCACTCCCCGGGATTGAACCGAACCGCCTCTACATTATTATAAAACACTAAAATAAATACTATCTAGGGTCACCAGGGCAGCAAAAGAAATAGGTTTCTCTCTCTCTCTCTCTCTACATACAGTATTTATGTATATATATGGCGGTGTGGTGGCATAGCTGTAGAGCTTTGGCCTCACAGTTCTGAGGGCTGGGTGTGAAATCCCGGCCCCGGATGTGTGGCATTTACATGTTCTCCCCGTGCACACGTGGGTTTTCTCCATGCACTCTGGTTTACTTCCACATCCCAAAAACATGTATTATTTAGAGTGTGACTGTTGTCTGTCTCTATTTGGCCTGCCTCCTGGCCGATGATTGCTGGGATTGGCTCTAGCATTCCCGTGATCCTTGTGAGGATAAGCGTCTCAGATAATAGATGGATGTAGATATATATTTTTTTCTCAAAACATGTTTCAAAGTATTTCTAGACTTAAATACATTAGGTGAAGTCACACATGGATGTAAGATATCAGAGAGATAACTATTGGAAAAAATGACAAACTCATCACTCCGTTACTCAAAATATGTAACCAATAACAAGCCAAGAAGCATTCAGCAGCGCCCTGGTCACCACGAGCCACTCTGTTGTTATAAAATACAATTATATACAATATATATCAGTAGGGGATCTCCATTCCTGCAATCAGTTTGAGGCTCCTTGACCTAAAAGCCATTGAAGACCACCGATATAACCCATTAAAAAAAGATATCGGTTATTGGTAGTGGTGAAATGAGTGGTTCATTTTATCAACGTATTAACTTAGATTGCTAAAATAACGCATTTGATTTATGTACGTAAAACCTTATGTGGATGTCTGTGTGTATGTTTATAGCAGTTTTAATGATAAAGACTAAGGATTACTCGATTAAGTCTAAAATATCGCATGCATCACAGGAGTATTGAAGAGTGTAGTTTCATTTCTAGCACTACTGATTCTGCTAGCCTGAGTATCAAACCACTTATCCCATGAGCTTTTGGGAAATTTACAGTCCAGGAAAGGAGCACAGTGCAAAACAAAGGTGAGCACCTGTAAATCACTACAAAAGTAAAGACGTATTTTGGTTTTGCAGTTGACAAAAACCATCGATGAGGAAACATGAAGGACATACAAAAAATGTTTGCTGAATCTAAAATCCACTCTTATGCAAACAGTTCAGTCCAGATTCTGTTCCAGCTTCCAAACAGAATGCAAAGCCCACAAGATACCGACAACAAGTTACTAAGGAGCTACCGTAGAGGAGCATAGAGCAAGGAGAGTGAATATTGCTCGCCTATTGGCACTCAAGGTGAAGTTCACTAAATAACTAAGCACACATAACAAAATAATTACACCTGTTGAACAATGTTCTCTCTAAGTTGAGCACCTGCGCAATTGCTCAGTTGTAGTGCACACTCAGCGCATATGAAATCCGATTCAGCGCAGTGAACCACATCCTGACTTTTTTTTTTTTTTTTAAACAAGGCACATGCAATCTCTCACAAGCTGCTGCTTGGCCACATCATGCCACACACCCTACTTCCTTGTTTACCTGACACCACCCACCTCCAGCTCTTAAAGGGGAACACTCATAATTACAAACACCGCCCACCACTGGTGCTTTAGTTAAAAACACAGTCTGGGCAACTTAGAGCAAATACGAGTTAGACATGCTGCTTATGTTTATTCTAGATAATAATGGCAAAGTAAAACAAAAAAGAAATGCTGTTGCTTTAATGAATGTCAGAGTATGTGAATAATAATAATAATAATTAATAAAGAAAAAGTGGTGAAAGTTATTTTTTCTTTTTTGAGTTAAAAAGGTCTGGTCTCAAGCCAAAATAGAAAGTGCAGGATGAGATGGTGTATAATGTTAAAATTCCACCTTGGCGCAGCCTGATCAACGATGAAAGCACAGACAAAACAGTGCACAAAAAGCTAATTCTGTAAATATTTTACATTTTTAAATATAATTTTTAAATATAGGAAACTCATCATTAACCCTTAAAACTGTTTGGGAGCATCATTCAGCTTTCAACATGCATTGCTAAAGATATTCTGCAAGCAATAATTTGGTTTTACACCAAGAAAAATAAACGGGGATGTCATTGTGGGTTAAAAATAAATAAATGAAACGTAGTTGGAGGCGACATTTCAAATTTAAAGTTCATAGTTGGCTTTGTTTAGTTATCAATGTATTTTTTTGTTTGTTGACATTTTCATTGCAAATTAGCAAAAACAAAAATTAAATTGTTCTAATTTTTTTCTGATGGTAATGTACATGCTGTAAACTGAATCTTTGAATGAGGCATGTAACGTCAATGAATAACACCGATCTAACCACAGTGCATACGCCTGTTGTTGCTCACAGTGGTCAAAGGGACCGCTCACGGGCTTAGCGTGTTTGCTCAGACACGTCTAAAATTAGAGGGAATGTTGCTGTTGAATGTTTCAATAAATCACAGACTTTGTTTATTTCTTCATTTTTGTTCACAAATATCGCTAGCTCAGAGCTTACACAAAATGAATGAAAAATACCATTGATGATCTAACCAAAATTAGCATTGAACTCACGGCACCTACAGTATATCTCTGAAAACGATTATTGTGTTTTAGTTAAGATTATTAGTTTTAGTTTAGTATTAGTTTTGTTTTTCACGTGTCCGATTTGTTCATGTCTTGTGTGCTCATTTAGTTCCCTTGTTTCTTTCTGTCCGCGACCCTTGTGAGGATAAGCGACTATGAAAATGGATGAATGGATGGATGTTTCTTTCAGTGCTTGTTAGTTCATTGTCGTATGTCAAGGTCCTGTCTTGTAGTAGTGAGTTATATGTCCACCATTGTTCCTTTGTTACTTTTGATTTAGATTTTTTTTTAACTTTTATTAATTTAGCATTATCTCCTTGATCCTTGTTTCCCTTTTTGTTAAAATAAAACTTTTTTTTTTTTTTTAATATTCCTGCACAAGTGCCTTACCTTTCTGCTTGCCTATGTTTGAGTCCTCTACATTTTCAAATACCACAAAAACGCAACCATGAGACTCTTTGGGTTATATTCTTCAAACTCTATGAAAAAGGAGATATAAAAATAATATTTGATAGTGACGTCTTCTACTTTCCATGTTATTTCAATTGCGCATCTCATTGTGTGCCCTACATAGCCCCTCAGAAGTCAACACGTGCAGAGCACTTTATGTTATGTTAATTATAAACAGGTCAGTGTTTTTCATACCCAGTGTTGCAAATTATTGTTCTCTGTTTGAGCAATATCACTTGACCAATACTTTTCTAACATTCTATACTACAAAATAAGTTCATTTTGTATGATTATTCCTGAAATTGGATCAGACCGATATCAGTATTAGCCAAAACTTAAGGCTACAATATCAGTATCAAATCAGAAGTGAAAAAGTTGGAGGGGGACATCCATATTAATTTTACCTTATACCTTTACAAGAAACAAATGTGATTCAGGAAATTTCACCGGCACTGTCCAATATCCAGGTATTTATTTCACAATCACACAGGTTGAAAATTTGGCAATGTTATTAAAATTGATTTCAAGCCACATTTAGGATTGTATGAGATCTTTGAATCAAGTCATCAACCACAAATTGTGATGCGAGTGAAATTGTTGTGAAAACTTATCGTTACACCCCTTGTTATCGGTTTCGGTATTGACTTGGAGAACCCACAAGTTATTGGTTGTCATGGTTATCGGTGGAAAAAAATTATCACAAATTTCTAGTTTGTCTCTTCCCGAATGCCATCGTCATGTGCTGCATCGTGGCTGTGGTTCACCCGTATCATGGTTTGGAACTCTTGCAAGGAAAACAATGTCTACATTGTGTAAAGAGATATGCCCAAACACTTTAGATCGCGGTCTCAAAACACTGGCCCTGTTATCCATATGGCTGTACTTTTACCGCACTTGTGGCATTTTATGGCATCGCGTTGACAAAAACTTTTTTAAAGTCTGCATTTCTGTGCCAGGGTGGTTTCAGTGAACGGTGACAATTGTTTTTCTGATGTGCTGTCCTGATTTCAACAGAAAAAAACATCATTACCTAGAATGAGCACAAATCTGTGCATCCAATTGACATGCACTCAGGGCGAAATAATTCAAACAAACCACTGCTTTTATGTGGTTGCTGGCTTCCCCAAACTTAGTGATTGGTGAGTTGAGCTCTTATGAATATCTGTGTTTTTTAGATAAAGGTGAATGAAAAAGGGTTATTGATTTTTCATAACTGTTGTCAGTTATTTGTACTGACGACAACTGTTTTGACTATTAAGACTTTAATATTCATGTTGAGAATAACATGGAAAATACATCCAAAGAACTTTCTGCTAGACTAGACACATTTGGCTTTTCTCAACATATTACTCACACTCAAGGTCACATCTGAGACCTGGTCATCTCTCAGGACGTAGAAATACGTAGGTTTCTGACCATTTGTGTGTATTTTTTGATTTACAGTTTCTTCCAAAAGTTCAGACAACCTCTATATCTATTAGGAAAAGTACATAAATGAGAGTACTGAAGGTAGGTTTATGGAGACTGTAGCTTTGCCACAGACTGTGAATGCTGGGACAGTTGATGAACTTTTGGACAATTTCACCTCGAAAATCTCAATTGCCATGATTGCTGTCACTCCTGTTAAAACTAAGAACATCCTGAGGTGACGTAGAACACCGTGGAGTAGCACAATGATGGTCAAGAGCGCTAAATCAAAGTTAAGGAAAACAGAACAAAAATGGAATAAAACTAAAATTTATATTGATTATGACCTCGACAGACAAAAGTCTTTGTAGTTTTAACCAAGAGTTAGTCAGGGCTGGACAGTAAAACTTTTCTGCAATCATCAGTAAGAACCTCAACAACACTCACACTCTGTTTGCTGTGGTTGACAAACTCACAACCACCCGAATCAGATAGCTGCAGAACTCGTAACGGCTGATAAATGCAAAGAGTTTACTTTTTATTTTACTGAAAAAAGACAATAATTCAGGTAAAATGTCAGCACAAACCAGCAATGACAAAATGATTATACATTGGAAGCCACCCGGGGAAAACTCGATTACCTTGTCAGATTTAATAGAGTTGACCAAAACATCTATAGTGAAAAAGGTTCAGCAGTTGAAACCCCATGCCACTTGCCCGTGTTTGGTGTTCTGATAGATTTCGACCTGACTTTCAACAGTCACATCAAACTGCCTTTTACCATCTGAAGAATGTATATTGAGAGAAGGGTTCTAAGTATCAAGCAGACCGGGACAAGCTCATCCATGCTTTCATCTCAAGAAGACTTGATTATTGTGATGGTCTTCTGACTGGACTCCCTAAAGACAGCTCATTTCGAATAATGCAGCTCAGGTTCTGACCAGAACAAAGCAGTCAGAGCATATAACTCCAACTCTAAAGTCCTTACACCAGCTTCCAGTCAGATTTACAATAAATTTAAAAGTTCTGCTACTGGTCTATAGATTACTAAAAGGTTTAGCTCCTGAATACGTGAAAGATAGCATACGATTTTGTACGGTTATAGACTTTTATGTACATTACAAGAATTCGTATTTGATTCCTGGCTTTAGCATGACGAAAGTTTCGTCGGAAGCTATACCAGAAGTTGAGCGAATAATTGTTTACATCGGAGACACCTGCATCCGGGTCCCGTGTCAAACCCACGCTTTCTCGCCATCAGGTCATGCTACTTGTGGATGCTACGGAAAATTTATAAACCTTTGGGATTATCTTCCAAAAAACATGGGATGCCCCTCCTCGAGCCGTCACCTTATCGTGGCGGAGGGGTTTGTGTGTCCCGATGATCCTAGGAGCTAAGTTGTCTGGGGCTTCATGCCCCTGGTAGGGTCAGCCATGGCAAACAGGTCCTTGGTGAGGGATCAGACAAAGTACGACTCCAGAACCCCCAAAATGACAACAAAGATTGATCTTGGTTTCCCTTGCCCGGATGCAGGTCACCGGGGCCCTCCTCTGGAGCCAGGACTGGAGGTGGAGGTCGAAGGCCACAGCCTGGTGGCCAGGCTTGCACCCATGGGGCTCGGCTGGGCACAGCCCCAAAGGTTAACATGGATCCCCCTTCCCATGGGCTCAGCACCTGTGAGAGGGGCCATAGGGGTCAGGTGCAATGTGAGCTGGGTGATGGCCAAAGGCGGGGACCTTGGCGATCTGAGCCCGAGTTACAGAAACTAGCTCTAGGGACATGGAATGTCACCTCTTTGGCAGGGAAGGAGCCCGAGTTGGTGCGTGAGGTCGAGAAGTTCCGACTAGATATAGTCAGACTCGCACACTACACACCACTCGGGCTCTAGCACAACTCCTCTTGAGAGGGGTTGGACTCTGTTCCACTCTGGAGTTGCCCACGGGGAGAGATGCCGAGCAGCTATGGGTATGCTTATTGCCCCCCAGCTCGGGGCCTGTCCATTGGGGTTTAACCCGGTGGATAAGAAGGTAGCCTCCCTCCGCATGCACGTAGGGGGACGGGTCGTGACGGTTGTTTGTGCTTATGCACCAAACAGCAATTCAGAGTACCTACCCTCTATGGAGTCCTTAGAGGGAGTGCTGGAGAGTGCCCCCTTTGGCGACTCCATCATTCTGCTAGGGGACTACAATGCCCACGTGGGCAATGACAGATACCTGGAAGGGCGTGATTGGGAAGAACGGCCCACCGATCAGAACCCGAGTAGTGTTCTGTTTCTGAACTTCTGTGCTCATCATGGATTGTCCAAAACGAACAGCATGTTCAGGTGTAAGGGTGTCCACATGTCCACCTGGCACCAGGACACCCAAGGTCACAGTTCGATGATCAACTTTGAAGTCGTGTCATCGGACTTGCGACCGCATGTCTTGGACACTTGGGTGAAGAGAGGGGTGGAGCTGTCAACTGATCACCACCTGGTGGTGAGTTGGCTCCGATGGTGGTGGAAGATGCCAGTCTGTCGTGGCAGGCTCAAACGTATTATCAGAGTCTGCTGGGCACAGCTGGCAGATTTCCCTGTCAGAAGGAATTTGAACTCCCACCTCCAAAAGAACTTTGCGCACGTCCCGGAGGAGGCGGGGACATTGAGTCCGAGTGGACGATGTTCCACACCTCCATTGCTGAGGCGGCTGACTGGAGCTGTGGCTGTGAAGTGGTCGGTGCCTGTCGTGGTGACAACCCACAAACATTAATTCATATATTGTTAAATTAATTAATAAATCCATGAAAATGTATTTGACATTGCTGGGCCTTTTATAACATTCCTCCCAAGAACAAGTAGCATAAATGAGACTGCTGCTTGACTGATGTGTAAACAGTGAGTATTGGAGTGCCACACAAAAAAATGTGTGTGCGTGCGTGCATGTGTGTGTGTGTGTGTGCACGAGTGCTGTTGGCCCTTTAATTCCAGTGGAAGCCTTGAGAGAAGCTAATCCAGTTTTACTCAATGGCCTCTTGAACTCATGGGTCGCACTGACACACACACATGCATGCACACACATAAACGCACACACACACACACTATACTTGTGTTTGCTTTTCATCTATCCATTTTCCATGCCGCTTATCCTAAAGGGTCACGGGAATGCCATAGCCCATCCCAGATACTGTAACATTGGGTGAAAGGCAGACTTCACCCTTAACTGGTAACACATCAGTCACACAGCATTCAGTATATCACACCATCACTGAGTAGGAATTGATCCCACACTGCCCGCACCAAAGTCAGACGTGTGTACCACTACACCGTCAGTGTCCTTACTTGTGTTTGCTCTACATGCCAATATCTGCATGTTAAGCGATTGCAGTACATATGTAACCCTATCCCCAGTGTGTGCTTTTCATGATGAAAAATCTGTATAGTTATTAAAATGGTGTCCTTTTGTTTATACTGAAAAACGCTCAGTGGAGGGCTATATTCTTGTATTTTTGGAAATACTTAAATAAATAATGATAAGAAAAATATATTTTAAACAACATCAGTGTACTTAACAGTAATCAACTTTGTAGCTGATACAGGGTACTGCATTTGATTTTACAGCTAAGGAAAATTATTGTTGTATTTGCCTTTAAAAATAGAAATATGTAATACATTGAAGATGTTTGGCTTCAGCTAATTTGCAAGCTTAGTCTCCGCCCCCATCCCCCATTAAAGATAAACAAAGGACATTTTGGTGGAGTGTTGCACCCACATACATCCAAAACCCACCCCTTCACAAAATATTGAAGCAGTCCCTGCTAAGTGTTCCTTACTGCAACTGTGAGGAGATTCATTACTTTTTAATGGAGGAACGCACAATGTAGCCAAAATGTGACTTTCATAAAGCAGCAGATTTATGAAAATAATAAGAGGTCCAATTACTTAGCAGAAGATCACGCAGTTGGGGTTTCGGGTGTGCATGAGCAATGAAAGACCTTTTACTCCATGACCTTTGGCCTGCAAACACATTGAAGCAGTTAAGCAGATGACCCGTGACACCCGCCCCTTTTTGAGTTGGACATTTCTCACACAAAGAAATGTGAAGTTATTGTTTGTGGAATTTGTGGAGAAATGTTTTGCATGCCCCTGAGGTCACTTTTGGATTAATATGCACTTTGATTCATTAAAGTGCCAGTGATGTAGATAGGCAATACTCTTGACATTTCACAGCTGATGCAAATTTGTGTTTTGGCTAGGCTGCTCAGCAAAAGTGAAGTGCATCAGGGTTATGGTTATGAAACAATTAGCAGGGATTCCTCCATCGAATGCTGTGACCAGGTCGATTTCTGTTTTGGCTGCACAATCCACAGGTGTTGCTTTAGCATTGTAGACAAATGAACCAACAGCACGATGAGAGGCACGTACAGATCACAAAGCAACAACTTGATATCTCAAAGAAAAAAATGCTGGAAAAATGGATAACCTGTTTTTCAATCTCACTGCCCAACAACCTCTGTTGAAACAAGAACCTTTTTTTTTTTTTACCGGTTTAAGAACTTAATATGAAAACCCTCTTGAGAAAATTAGAACGTCTCTTCATCCCTGATCATTTTTTTTTTCTTCCTGCAGCCTTCCTACAACTCCATAAAAAGACAACTCTCGAGGAGGCTGGCCTTCTTTTGGGATTGTTGATAATAAAACAAGCACTCCTCAACCCCACCCCACAGCAACCTCATGCAACAGGTTCCAGTGAAGAAAACAACAGATGGGTGGTGCTGTCACGGTGCGCTAGTAGTGATGAATATGGAACGCCAAAAGGCACTTTTCAACATTTTCTCTGCAGTGTAACGCTGTTGTGCGACAGCCGCAACGCCTTCAAGCACCCAATCAATAAACATGAAAGGAGTCACGTGACACTTTAACCCTTATAAATCGTCGCTTCCACATCTGCTTGGAAAATGGAACGATTTTAGAGGCAAGAAAACATTCAGCACACAATTAGTGCAGTCTTTCCAACATGTCTGCTAGCTCCTCTGTCCAGGTCAAAGTATGCTTTAGAAAACTTGTGATCAGTGTAAATACACACAGCACCAATGACTAAGAGGACACGTGGTTAGCTGCTGACACAGACTAAAATTTATTAAATTGGGAACAAAGGAAAAATGATGTGTTTGACCTCCTTTTACTAAATCGCAGTGAGACAGAAGGGTGTTTGGGTTTTATTTTTCTTTTTTTTTTCTTCTTTTTTTGCCAGGGCTGTTTGCCCTGGGAGCGGCTGTGCGGTAAAATAAACACATCAGCAAGTAGAGAGACGACAGGCACATAATAACATTTGGTTCACAGTGAAAAGAGCGGGTTATGTGTCATAAAGTTGAAGACAAGGCAGAGCAAAGTGAAATGGGTGATGTAAGTAGGATAAAAAATGTGCCACACAAGGGAGAATTTAGGGGCTTCCATAAACACGAATGCCCCCGAAAGAGGAGGCCTTTTCTGTTTGTGGCTGGTGATGAGAGACAGTAGTCCAAGATGCTTGATTTAAGATTTTTGTTCCATCATTTGCATCTGTCACTACATCTCCTATTTTAAGTACTCCATAGCCTTTGCAAAATTCCTCACTAATATGCAGAAAGAATATTATGAGGTTGATGTATCAGATTAAGTACGATAAAGCTGAGCAAACTCTTATCGCACTTTTTTGTGCTGTCATCAACCACACACCACACGATGCATGTGACTGATGCTTCACCATTGATGTCACAGTCTTCAGATGTTTTTCAGTTCCTCCCGAGCATGATTGGTAGTCAGGAGGACTTATGCTTGGGCAGCAATACAATCACTATAGTCAGAGATGCACATACAGTAAAATTATGGTCTGGTACTCAAAGGACCACATGAGGTTGTTGCTTGGGTTAATATTTTTTCCAAAGATTAAAATTGAAAGATGAAATGATTTACAGATGGCTATTATAAGACAAACATTTAAAAGGTGATTCCAGTTATAGAAGTGTCACTTCCTTATATGAATTATTGAGATTGTTGTGAATCGTTAAAACACTGCAAATGTTCTATAATTATATTTCAAACGTGAAATTACAAAATTTGGCACTCTAAATATAGACAAATAAAACAAATGAGTAGTTGTGAATGGACAATCACTCTGTTCGTTGTTAAAATACATAGTCATAAATAAATATAGCATCGTTAAATGGCATTTGTAGTTCCAGACGGCTAGTGGCAGATATGCACCTAAAGACTTTTGGTTTAGCACCATGCAATCAGCTGATTTGGCGCATTTCCTGGATCTTATTTGCACCATGTACCAGTTTCACGTAAAGGCGACGTCGCAGCCCCTCCGCACTCTTGAGCGCCCGTTTGAGGGAAGGACAACACAGCTCGAGGCCCATTTCTCTGCTACCCCCAGGAAAGTTAGCAAAACACTAAGTGCGCAAATGCACCATGATACACACACACGTGTGCCTCACTACAGTATGTGCACCCGTAACGATAATCCAGCTATTTTATGTGGTGGCCTATGTGAAACCCCACAGTGACAAACCCTGGCATCTTCCTTCCCATCATTGCTAAAGGGGAGTCTGGGCTGGCACAATCATGGTCCTCTCCTTCTTGCCATAAATTAAAAATAAAAACTTTAAAAACATGAGAATTTCCTCAGGGATTACAAAATAAGCATCCATCTATAATTAATGGTACATACAGTATAAAGAATGCAACGTAGGAAATATTGGGCAATGTCACTAAATGAATATCTATCGCTAAAAGTTATGTATGTACAGGCTGTTTACCAGCTGCAAACTAGCTCAGATTAAGACTGATAAATTGTAAAGCACATGCTAAAAGACCTAAAAGGAAAACAAAATAGTTACGTGATAAAATCATTCAACAAAACAAAAACATGTTTTCCCCATATTTCACAAAATAAATTATGAATAGGATTTATGCCTACAAAATGACTTGAACTCATCAATTGAGGTTGGTGGGTCATGAAAGGAAACGACCATCAAGCAACAACCTCTGGTACTCATTTGAGAACCAGACTGAAATTGTTATGTGCACCCCTGGGCGAATGTGTTTTAGCCACCCTAGTTCAAAATAACTGTCAAAATGAAAAAGCAATTCTACATCTTATGCTCTGACAAAGTAATCAAAGCAAAGGAACTATAGTGTTATATAATTATTTCAAAGTATTTAATAACATATCCACACACGCCACAACTCTCCAACTCCTGAAACTGAAATTTTGTTTCCTAGTTTTGAGTTCTGCCCAGCTGTGGGGTTAACATCAAATTAGGGATACACAATATTTCAGCATTGCAAATATTCTCATAGCAAGTTCCTATGCTACATTTGTTTATGGATATACAGTGAACCACCTGGAATATCAATAAATGACCAGCAGGGGGGCCTGCTTGGACATCCATCCATTTTCTTAGCTACTTATCCTCACGAGGGTTGCGGGAGTGATGGAGCCTATTCCTGAACTGGTTGCCAGCCAATCGCAGGGCATAGAGAGACAAACAGCCACACTCACAATCACACTTATGGGCAATTTAGAGTCTCCAATTAATGTGGCATGTTTTTGGGGATGTGGGAGGAAACCGGAATGCCCAGAGAAAACTCCTCACAGGCGGGTCCAGGATCGAACCCTGGGGCCCAGAGCTGTGAGACCAATGCTTTCCAGCTGAACTGCTGTGCTGCCCTATTTTTTACATTAAAAAAATTAATATCTATGGTAAATTATAAAAAACTAAAATAATCTATCACACACAGTGCAGCCCAGAGAGTTGTATGAAGTTATATGAAAACTATTCATGAGGACATGGTAAACAATTTACTGGATCGCTCTTTAGAATGTGACAAATGAATATAACCATCCATACATACATTTTCTGAGGTGCTTATCCTCACAAGTGTCACAGGAGTACTGGAGTCGATCCCAGCTGGGCACATGGAGACAGACAACATTCGCACACACAATCACATGAAGAAATGAATATAGAGTCCCCAATCAATGCATGTTTTTGGGATGTGGGATGAAATCAGAGTGCCCGGAGAAAACCCACACAGAACACGGAAACTCCACCCAGGTGAGGCTGGAATTTGAACCACTTTCCTCAGATCTATGAGGCCAACAATTCACAGCTGTGCCACTGTGCCGCCCACACGAATATATGTTGCAACTGATTACAATTAGAGCAAGGGGCGAGAGCTACGCCATTATTGAAGGGACAAACGGTTTTGCTTCAACTAATACCCTCAAATACAGAAATACTATGCATATGTTAAAAGATAATGGGTTGATCAAAAACAAACTGCTAGGAATGTGCTTAGTGACTTCAGTGTAAGTGATTATGAATTGACGTGATTTTCACTTTTTAGCTTGCTTGACTAGTCCTCAATACTCCAGGCTTCTAAATACAGAGATTTTTCATAAAAATGCCTTTTTTTGCCCAACTGAGCATAGTTTTCTATCTGTTTTTCTATGCATATAAGGGTCTAGGAAAAATCAGCACGAAACCAATAAAACATCTGTCTAAACCAGGATTCATTGCTCTTGACATTTTTATTGGCTTTATACTGCAACTCTATCATTTGTGTAATTCCTCCTAAATAGAATCTAAACCATAGTGGTAAAGCTAAGTGCTTTGATACAAATTTCACCAAAGGGAGTAACTCAACGGCCAGTTCCCTTAAGAGAACTACATCACACCCACTGCACCTTGTGAAGGCTACTGCATCTTGGCCAGAGATTAACAGTTACCGTACACACTGGTAACTATGAAGTGCTTTTACACATCATCCCACGCACATTCTCTCCCTTCAAGGCTACTCTGCTCCGGTAAACTGCAATTCAAAATATTTATTGACCCCTGTAGGAGTTTATTTACTACCATACTCATACTATGAAGCATACTGAATCCACAATTAACACAAGAGCACTTTTGGCTGGGCCTGCTGCTTTTCATTGCATTCTTGCACCAAGTTAAGATGAGTCCAGAAAAGGATTTATGACAAACTGTTGCTAACTGTCTCTTCTTCAATTATTCTTCCTGTAGGCATTAGGTGTCCAATGCTACATGTACTCATACTAAGTCCATGTGAAAATCAGTTCAACATGGAAAACAAAACAGGATGGTGCAAACATTAAACAACACTTTCCAGATTGAGCCAATTTTAAAAACAAACGCCACTGGTGTTTTGATAGCATGACAATTTGGACTAATCAAACTGTTACTGTTGCACTTCTTTGCTTTGTTTAAGTTCTAAAGAGAAAAGTGTTAATGTTGTATATTCTTTAAAAGATTTAATGTGTTGTTCATACTCATTTGTTTATTTGACAACTGTTCACACATTTTGTCATTTATTATTTAAGGTCAAACTAAAAGATGAAAACATGAGCACATTTATGCTTTTGATTTCTTTCCAATTGTAATGTGAACTGTACTATGAACTTACAAACAATGTACACACTGAGTTGGCTGGCATGGTTTCACTGGATTACTTGGGCCAGCGGTAGTGAACTGTCAAATTAATTTCAGTCCCTCTGCTAAATCATCAATCATGCCAATAGCAATCATTCTAATAATTTAGACCAGTTTAAGTACTTGAATCTAAGTTGGACAAAAGCACAATTTATAGTATGGATTTGGACTGCAGTAAATGGTCAGAACTGGGGGCACAATGCAATCAGAAAGCTTCTCATCTCGGAAAAACATTGTCTTTTTTTTTAAATAATGAATGCAGCCCAGTACCGAGAAGCAATTATGTCTGTCCAAAGATTACGTTTGTTCTCAAACTGTAAAATTCAAATTCAAGTGGGAGATTTTGACTAAAAGTTTTTTTTTTTTTTTTTTTCCCTGAGAGTGTAGCTGCAGAGCATTCCTAAAGTTGAAATGATACCAAACAGCTGTGCAAGCAACCTGTCTCTTCTCTGCACTTTTCAAATGATCTCATTGGCCTTGACCCACATGGTGTCTGTTTTGACCCCAGCTTGTCAACACCACCAACAACTTGTGGTTCTTGGCAGTGCTGTGCTTTGCCATTTTCGGGTGAATCACTTGTGGCCTTGTGCAAGTGTAGACTAAGTGTAATTTCTAACAGAGTTGGGGATCTAGCTACCCATAATGAGCATTTATTTATGAGAAGTCAAATTAAGTTCAGTATCAATTAAAGAAAATGCATGCTATGGTGCTGTGGATTCACATGAAAAAGAAGCGCAGTGATCCAAAATTCAAACTTTGCATTTTATTTGTTTTTTTTTTGTTTTTGGTTTTTTTTTTTTTTGGGTTTTTTTTTTGTTAATTGAACGATTAGAATTCATGGCGAGACTTACGAGGGAGGAATGTTGCCTGTCGAAGAATACGGCGTCTCCCATGGCCCCTGATAAATATCCACAAATAAGCTCTCCAAAATGAAGATGGACTAGACGCGATCCTGGTTGACACTATTAAGTGCTAATAAATATGCGCGCACCACACATGAGCGTAATAGCAGTCCTTGTTTATCCTTCCTTCTGCAACAACACTGATCATTTTTTGGGCTTCTTTTCCCTCTGCTCTAAAGCCTCTACTAGACCGGTGTTGATGTTTCTACAACCGTCGGATGTATGTCAAAATCCAGGACTCCATCCCGCGCTATGCATAAGCAATCCATACTACGCGCTCAGTGAGCGCTGATGAGGACAAGATGCTGAACCAAGCGAGGAAAGGCAGACGTCCGCAACAAGTTGACGTCATTTCAAATAAACTTCCGCTCTGCACTTTCAAACTAAAATCCCTGTCAAAAGGGAACTGCGTTTTTATGTCACTTTGCATCATTACAGTATATTGTAGGCCTATACAGTACGACCATTCAATATTTACAAACTTTTATGTGCATCTACCAAACCAATTTAACACTATAATCGCTATATTCTCACCATATTCTATACCAGAGGTCTTTACAAAAACAACGTTACTATTATTGCAGTCGAAGTGGTATACACAAAATAATACAGAAAGGTGTGTCGAATACGCTACTCACCCTTGAATGAACTCACAGCATATCATCTTTTTCCATCTAAGCCTATCTCGTGGATCCTCCTCTCTAACACCCCTCGTGTTCTGCCTCAAGATCCATCAAACTTTTTTTGGTCTCCCTCTCGCTCTTTTGCCTGGCAGCTCCATCCTCAGCAGCGTTCTACCAATGTGCTCACTCTCTCGCCTCTGAACATGTCCAAACCTTCTAGGTCTGCTCTCTCTAACCTTGTCTTCAAAACATCCTACTTTGGCTGTCTCTCTAATTAGCTCATTTCTAATCCTATCCAACCTGCTCACTCCGAGCAAGAGCCTCAACCCCTTCTTTTCTGCTACCTCCAGTTCTGCTTCCTGTTGTTTCTTCAATGCCACCGTCTCTAATCTGTATTTCATGGCCGGGCTCACCACTGTTTTATAGACTTTGCCCTTCATCCTAGAAGAGACTCTTCTGTCATACAGGAACACCAGACACCTTCCGCCAACTGTTCCATCCCGCCAGTACCCATTTCTTCACTTCCTGAACACACTCACCATTGCTCTGTATTTTTGACCCCAAGTATTTGAAGTCAACCACCCTCATTATCGCTTCGCCCTGGAACTTCACTCTTCCTTCTCCACCCCTCTCATTTACGCACATATATTCTGTTTTACTTCGGATAATCATCATTCCTCTCATGAACTCAAATATAATGTAATCATAATAATAATAAAACCACAGTTTAAAATAAGGGACAGTGTACTTTTACACCCCTTTTTTTTCAATAAATGAAAATGAATAGATGACAGTGTGAATCACAGCTTAAATTGTCAGAGTACAAAATACTTTTATTTTCTAGGTCAACCTATGAAATTCCGTTCCTTTTCAAACTTTGCTGGTTAATTGACACTGGAAAATGCAACGTAGCAGAGAGAGAAAGTTATGTTACATACAGTTTTAAACATTGACGGAAATCGTTGTCTAAATATTTATCGACTAGAACTTGAACTACTCCTCCAGTTGGTGTGCCAGTAATTATCCTATTAATACATGTGTCAATACATTGTACAGTTCATCAACAATCTTTATCTGGTTCTTGAAACTCTGTATCGATGCAGTTTACATTGCCCAAAATACAAAGTCAATTCATATGAGAGAAGCAGAAGAAGAAGATATGAAAGAAGCAGATAACTGGAAGGCAGAAAAGGGAGCACATTACTTGGTTTTTGCAATTGTTGAAGTGGAACCGATTTTGGGCAAGGTGTCAAAAGCCTCTGAGTGCTGTAAAAAGCATGTAAAAACACAATGAGCAAAGCAAATGGAGATATTGCATTCAAGACACTTGCAGCTAAAGGAAGTTCCTGCACGGAGAAGTGCCCATTCAGCAATTAAAAAAGAAGAAGTGATGCCAAATTCCTCCTATAAGATAGCAATACAACCATTTAAAGAATACCATGAAGTTTGAAGCACAATGATTGCGTTGCACCAACACCTACAGATAAGATTTAAAATACCGTGAGGGACTGTAAAACATTCAAGATGCCTGTACAATCTGATGATAATGTGAGGAACATGCACTTGTAGCCTTATTTTGACCAACCATTTTATTTCATGGTATATTACAATGACCCACAGGGCAACGACACCTTATATTGATGTATTTATGCCTATATTATTGTGTAACACCGAAGTAAAGACCCAAAAGTCACACTGACAGAATAGGAATCAACAAACCTAGTCTTTGGAGAAACAGAAATGTAATAAATAGGCATCATCTAGAGTCTAGACGAAATGAAGTCAGACATTCTTGAGGATGATCAAGAGGAAATTCACAGTGTTTTCCAGGCTTCCCTGAAGTCACCGAAGTTCATTTGCAAGGCAGAAGGCTGTTGTCTCATAATTTAGCAGGAGGAGCCCCCAATGTGACCCAGAAGGGGAGTCACAGTAAGTATGGACGTGCAGCCCATATGCGGAGTAGGATTCAAGACCATTTTGTCATTAAAACGGGCAACTCTTCCATACACATGTCCAGACTGATCAGTAAAAACACTACTGTATCTTGCGTGAGAACGACCTTCTGAGACGCTGTATGGTGCATGGTCCATGACGTCATGATTGGAGTGGAAAGTATGGCATGTGAAGTGCTTGACAATGCTCCACTGGGCAACAGAGGAAGAGAGCGAGAGAGAGAGAGAGAGAGAGAGAGCGAGAGAGAGAGACACTGATGTGTTTAGTAAACCTGCACAATTGATGTTTCAAGCGCGCAACGAAGGCATTTTCCAGCATTGCATCACACAGGACAAGCTTGCGTCCCTTGCAGAGGGGACAAAGGGTGTGTAGGGTCATGAATCAAACCTCAGAACTGTAATTGTTGAGGACCTTGCTTGAAAACGCCATTGGATTGTTTTCCATCTCCTTCTGGTGCAACAGCAGTAAACAAGCTGATGAAAAGCAATAAAAATCTAACGGCAATGGGGATTTGGTCACAAAATAGCTGTTTTTTATATGGCAAATTATGTCTTATTCAGTTCAAATTGCAGAATATCACTGTTCATCATAGTTTGATATAATGGTTGAACAAAAAAAAGAAAAAGTAGGAGCCCACAAAGAAATATACAGCAGATGCTGAACTAAGCTCGACTGGATGATTTCACAGCTAGGGAATGTGTGTGGGTGGCGGGGGTTGGGTGTGTTTCAAAAAAATATGTGAGATCTCTCCTTCACTCTGGATAGAGACAAATTGTTCACAGTTTAATTTCTTCTTATGGGTCTCAGACCACAATTTCCCTCTGGAAATTACCTTTTTTTTTCTGGCTCGAGAACGAGGGGCCATCTCGATCGCATCTGCCAGGGGCTTCAGAATCTATAGTGCTGGACAATCATTCCCAAGATTTCAGATTTCAATTTCATCCTAACAAGATGAATGACATCGGCATTTTGCCATCCTCTTTGATGAGAATGATGTATTCTTTTTTTGTTTTTTTCAGGTTTTGTCATATCAGTAGAGCAATTCTTCACTCTACTACTACTACTACTACTACTCTACCAACATACTCTCTATCTCACCTCTGAACGTGTCCAAACCATATATGTCTGCTCTCTCTCACCTTGTCTCCATAACATCCAACTTTGGCTGTCCCGCTAATGAGCCCATTTCTAATTCTATCCAACCTGCTCACTCCAAGCGAGAACCTCAACATCTTCATTTCTGCTACCTCAAGTTCTACTTCCTGTTGTTTCTTCAGTGCCACCGTCTGTAATCTGTACATCATCGCCGACCTCAACACTGTATTATAAACTTTACCCTTCATCCTCGCGGAGAATCTTCTGTCACATAGAACACGAGACACCTTCCGCCAAATGTTCCACCCTGATTGGACCAATTTTTTCACTGCCCAACCAAAATCTCCATTGCTCTAAATTTTTTACCCGCAGTATTTGAAGTCATCCACCCTTGATATCTCTTCTCCCTGGAGCTTCACTCTTCCCGCACCGCCCCTCTCATTCATGCACATTTTTACTTCGGCTAATCTTCATTTCTCTCCTTTCCAGTGCATCTCTCCATCTTTGTAATTGTTCCTCCACCTGCTCCCTGCTCCCTCACTGCAGATCACAATATCATTTGTGAACATCATAGTTCAAGGGGATTCCAGTCTAACCTCATCTATCAGCATATCCATTACTACCAGAAACAGGAAGGAGCTCAGAGTGGATTCCTGATGTAGTCCCACCGCCACCTAAAATTCTTCTCACACACCTACGGCACATCTCACCATTGTTCTGCTGTCCCCATACCTGTCCTGTACCATTCTAACATATTTTTCTGCCACACCAGATTAAGCATGCAGTACCACATTTGTTCTCTTGGTACTCTGTCATAGGCTTTCTCTTGGTCTACAAAGACACAATGTAGCTCCATCTGACTTTCTTTTCCACGACCATCCTCAAGGCAAATAATGCATCTGTTATACTCTTTCTAGGCATGAAACCATATTGTTGCTTGCGTATACTTACTTCTGACCTGAGTCGAGCCTCCACTACTCTTTCCCATAACTTCATTGTGTGGCTCATGATCTTTATTCCTCTGTAGTTTCCACAGTTCTGAACATTGCGTTTGTTCTTAAAAATGGGGATGAGCACACTTTTCCTCTATTCTTCTGGCATCTTCTCTCCCGCTAGTATTCTGTTGAATATGTTGGTCAAAAACTCCACAGCCACCTCTACAAATTGCTTCCATATCTCCACTGGTATGTCATCAGGAGCAACTGTCTTTCCATTTTACATCATGTTCAGTGCCTTTCTAACTTCCCCCTTAGTAATCATTACCACATCCTGGTCATTCACGCTTGCCTCTTCTACTCTTCCTTCTCTCCCATTTTCTTCATTCATTAACTTCTCAAAGTACTCTTTCCATCTACTTAGCACACTAGTGGCATAAGTCAAAATATTTCCATCTCTATCCTTAATCACCCTTACCTGCTGCACATCCTTCCCATCTCTGTCCCTCTATCTGGCCAACCTGTAGAGATTCTTTTCTCCTTTTCTCGTATCCAACCTGGTGTACAGGTCGTCATATGCCTCTTGTTTAGCCTTCACCACCTCTACCTTCGCCCTACGTCGCATCTCAATGTACTCCTTTCACCTCCCCTCAGTCCTCTCCGTGTCCCACTTCTTTTTTGCTAATCTCTTTCCTTGAATGACTTCCTGTATTTTGGGGTTCCACCACCAAGTGTCCTTCTCCCCTTTCCTACCAGAAGACACCACAAGAACTCTCCTGCCTGCCTCTCTGAAAACCTTGGCAGTAGTATTCCAGTCTTCTGGGAGGTCTTCCTGTCTGGCTAGAGTCTGTCACACCTCTTTGCGAAAGGCCACACAATATTCTTCCTTTCTCAACTTCCAGCACCTGATTCTATGCTCTACCTTTGCATTCTTAATATTCCTACCCGCTACCAAAGTCATCGTACACACCACCATCCAATGTTGTCGAGCTACACTCTCCCCCACCACTACCTTACAGTCAGTAACCTCCTTCAGAGTACATCGTCTGCACAAAATATAGTCCACCTGCATGCTTCTACCTCCTCTCTTGTAGGTCACTCTATGTTCTTGTCTCTTCTGGAAACAAGTATTTTAGCAAATTTGGCTTCCAATTCCATCCTTTTTGCAAAGTCCACCACCATCTGCCCCTCAAAGTTCCTTTTCTGGATGCCGTACTTACCCATCTCTTCTTCATCCCCCCTGTTTCCTTTGCCAACATGTCCATTGTAATCTGCACCAATCAATCCTCTCTCTCTGGCTGGGATGCTCAGGACTACTTCATCTAGTTCCTTCCAGAATTTCTCTTTCAACTCTAGGTCACATCCAACTTGTGGGGTATAGCTGCTAATCACATTATACACAATACCCTCAATTTCAAATTTCATCCTCATCACTTGATCTGATACAATTGTCACCTCCAATACATTATTAGTCAGCTCTTCCTTTAGAATAACACCTACTCCATTTCTCTTCACATCTACTCCATGGTAAAACAATTTAAACCCTGCTCCTAAACTTCTAGCCTAACTCCTTTTCTACTTGTTCTCCTGTATGCACAATACATCAACCTCTCTCCTAATTATCATGTCAACTAACTCATAAGCTTTTCCTGTCATAGTCCCAACATTCAAAGTCCCTACACACAGCTGTAGGGTCCGTGCATTCCTCTTCTTTTTCTGCCGACTATGCCACTTTCCTCCTCTTTTTTGCCTTCGACCTACAAAACCTGAATATCTACCTATGTCTTCCAGATTAACAGTGGCGGGGGCGGGCGCATTTAGCCCGTGCGACGACCTATCCATTATGGAATTATTTTGATATACGCTCATATATGTTTGGCACAGTTTTACGCCGGATGCCCTTCCTGACGTAACCCTCTGCATTTATCCGGGCTTGGGACCAGGCTGCAGGTCGCACAATATTGTGTTCCCCAAGGGGCTGCAGATAGTCAAAAAGCAATCAAATAAACAAAGTCAACACATAAGTCACACAATTCACATACTACTTCGTCTATGTTAAAGTTTAAAGGGTATGTGGGTAAGAAGGTTCGAGTATGTAAAATGGAAGGATATGTAGATTTAAAGGAAACGGCAATGAAAGAGATTCAAACCAATGACTCTCACTGCAGTAGTTGCAGGTTGAGTCGTCCTCATAATCCTTGTTGTACAAGTTGTGTTGGTTGAACAAGATTGTGCAGTTACTCACATTCGATGCTTCTTCAACTACTACTCCTACTACATGTTCGTAGAGGAATATTGATTCCAAACTGCTCCTGATAATGTGATGTACATGACACTGTTATGTGTGGTTATATTGCATTTTTATATAGTACTAGATGTTTCCATTATCTGGTAAATGCACAATCTTTCCCCATTTAGCTAAACAGGTCGAATCACTTTCACCCGGCTCAGGAGACTCGAATGTTTTTTCTACTTTTTTTTCTACTTTTCTCAAAACTTTTCTAATTTTTTTTGAAACACAAGATGCAACCACAGAGCCACCAAAGATGACAAAACCTGCTTTTTATGCTTGGTTCATCTTTAAATAATGTATATCATGTCATATTTGTTTAACTTTTGTCCAAATACACCAGCCAAAAAGGAAACAATATTTTAGCAAATTTGCCTTCAAGCAATCATGCCATCAAAACGTAATCATGTACGTTAGCTTAGCATACGCAGGAATTCTGCGATTCAGTTTTTCAAGTTTGGTCACATGACAATTGGAAAGCATTCGTGCTTGCCATCAAAAGATGAATATGAGACAAAAACTAATTTTAAAGTCCATCTGAGCCACTTAATCACAATAATTGCATCATCGTTGTCTAAGTTTTACATTCTTTTGTGATGCTTTTCCAGGATTTCAATGCAGCCTCTTCCGATGTTTGTTTAGAGGTTAACTCCCGTCAATTTCTTCTTTCAGTCAATGCAGCCCTATGGGGGCACAAACCAGTGCAATCTGTAGGCCGGTCCCAAACCTGGATAAATGCAGGGGGTTGCGTCAGGAAGGGCATCCGGCGTAAAACTGTGCCAAACAAATATGAATGTTCATCTAAAGAATACCACACCGGATCGGTCGTGGCCCGGGTTAACAACGCCCTCCCCCGGCACTCTTAACCTGCAGGGTGTCTGTGGAAATTCAGATGCTGTGGGACTTAGACAAAGAATAGGAGGAAAGCGGGTTCGTCGGCAGAAGAAGAAGAAGAATGCAGAAAGCCTACAACTGAGAATAGGGACTTAGAATGTTGGGACTATGACAGGAAAAGCTCAGGTGTTGGTTGACATGATGATTAGGAGAAAGGTTGATGTATTGTGCGTCCAAGAGAGCAGGTGCAAAGGTAGTAAGGCTAGCAGTTTAGGAACAGGGTTTAAATTATTTTACAATGGAGTCGATGGGAAAAAACAATGGAGTAGGTTTTATTTTAAAGGGCTGGGTAAGAATGTCTTGAAAAGAGTATCAGATCAAGTGATGAGTCTGAAATTTGAAATTGAGGGTGTTATGTATAATGTGATTAATGCAGCCCTATGGGGGCACAAACCAGTGCAATTTGTAGGCCGGTCCCAAGCCCGGATAAATGCAGAGGGTTGCGTCAGGAAGGACATCCGGCGTAAAACTGTGCCAAACAAATATGAGCGTTCATCTAAAGAATCCCATACCGGATCGGTCGTGGCCGGGTTAACAACGCCCTCCCCCGGCACTCTTAACCTGCAGGGTGTCTGTGGAAATTCAGATGCTGTGGGACTTAGACAAAGAATAGGAGGAAAGCGGGTTCGTCGGCAGAAGAAGAAGAAGAAGAAGAATGCAGAAAGCCTACAACTGAGAATAGGGACTTAGAATGTTGGGACTATGACAGGAAAAGCTCAGGTGTTGGTTGACATGATGATTAGGAGAAAGGTTGATGTATTGTGCGTCCAAGAGAGCAGGTGCAAAAGTAGTAAGGCTAGCAGTTTAGGAACAGGGTTTAATTATTTTACAATGGAGTCGATGGGAAAAAACAATGGAGTAGGTTTTATTTTAAAGGGCTGGGTAAGAATGTCTTGAAAAGAGTATCAGATCAAGTGATGAGTCTGAAATTTGAAATTGAGGGTGTTATGTATAATGTGATTAATGCAGCCCTATGGGGGCACAAACCAGTGCAATTTGTAGGCCGGTCCCAAGCCCGGATAAATGCAGAGGGTTGCGTCAGGAAGGACATCCGGCGTAAAAACTGTGCCAAACAAATATGAGCGTTCATCTAAAGAATCCCATACCGGATCGGTCGTGGCCCGGGTTAACAACGCCCGCCCCCGGCACTGCTAACATGCAGGGCGTCGGTGGAAATTCAGCTACTGTGGGTCGAAGACAAAGAAGAGGAGGAAACCGGATCCAGCGTCAGAAGAAAAAGAGGAATGCACAGAGCCTACAACTGAGTGTAGGGACTTTGAATGTTGGGACTATGACAGGAAAAGCACAGGAGTTGGTTGACATGATGATTAGGAGAAAGGTTGATATTCTGTGCATCCAAGAGAGCAGGTGGAAAGGTAGTAAGGCTAGAAGTTTGGGAGCAGGGTTTAAATTATTCTACCACGGAGTAGATGGGAAGAGAAATGGAGTAGGGGTTATTTTAAAGGAAGAGCTGGCTAAGAATGTCTTGGAGGTGAAAAGAGTATCAGATCGAGTGATGAGACTAAAATTTGAAATTGAGGGTGTTATGTATAATGTGGTTAGCGGCTATGCACCACAGGTAGGATGTGACCTAGAGTTGAAAGAGAAATTCTGGAAGGAACTAGATGAAGTAGTTCTGAGCATCCCAGACAGGGAGAGAGTTGTGATTGGTGCAGATTGTAATGGACATATTGGTAAAGGAAACAGGGGCGATGAAGAAGTGATGGGTAAGTACGGCATCCAGGAAAGGAACTTTGAAGGGCAGATGGTGGTGGACTTTGCAAAAAGGATGGAGATGGCTGTAGTGAACACTTATTTCCAGAAGAGGGAGGAACATATAGTGACCTACAAGAGCGGAGGTAGAACCACGCAGGTAGATTATATTTTGTGCAGACGATGTAATCTGAAGGAGGTTACTGACTGTACAGTAGTGGTAGGGGAGAGTGTAGCTCGACAGCATAGGATGGTAGTATGTAGGATGATTCTGGTGGTGGGTAGGAAGATTAAGAAGACAAAGGTAGAGCAGAGAACCATGTGGTGGAAGCTGAGAAAGGAAGAATGTTGTGCGACCTTCCGGAAAGAGGTGAGACAGGCTCTCGATGGACAACCGAAGCTCCCGGAAGACTGGACGACGACAGCCAAGGTGATCAGAGAGACAGGCAGGAGAGTACTTGGTGTGTCATCTGGTAGGAAAGGGGAGAAGGAGACTTGGTGGTGGAACCCCAAAATACAGGGAGTCATACAAGGAAAGAGATTAGCGAAGAAGAAGTGGGATACTGAGAGGACTGAGGAGAGGCGAAAGGAGTACATCGAGATGCGACGTAGGGCAAAGGTAGAGGTGGCAAAGGCTAAACAAGAGGCATATGAAGACATGTACACCAGGTTGGACACGAAAGGAGGAGAAAAGGATCTCTACAGGTTGGCCAGACAGAGGGATAGAGATGGGAAGGATGTGCAGAAGGTTAGGGTGATTAAGGATAGAGATGGAAATGTGTTGACTGGTGCCGGTAGTGTGCTAAATAGATGGAAAGAATACTTTGAGAAGTTGATGAATGAAGAAAATGAGAGAGAAGGAAGAGTTGAAGAGGCAAGAGTGAAGGACCAGGAAGTGGAAATGATTACTAAGGGGGAAGTCAGAAAGGCATTACAAAGGATGAAAAATGGAAAGGCAGTTGGTCCTGATGACATACCGGTAGAGGTATGGAAGCAATTTGGAGAGATGGCTGTGGAGTTTTTGACCAACTTATTCAACAGAATACTAGCGGGCGAAAAGATGCCTGAAGAATGGAGGAAAAGTGTTCTAGTTCCCATTTTTAAGAACAAAGGGGATGTTCAGAGCTGTGGGAACTATAGAGGAATAAAGTTGATGAGCCACACAATGAAGTTATGGGAAAGAGTAGTGGAGGCTAGACTCAGGACAGAAGTAAGTATCTGCGAGCAACAGTATGGTTTCATGCCTAGAAAGAGTACCACAGATGCATTATTTGCCTTGAGGATGCTCGTGGAAAAGTACAGAGAAGGTCAGAAGGAGCTACATTGTGTCTTTGTGGATCTAGAGAAAGCCTATGACAGAGTACCAAGAGAGGAACTGTGGTACTGCATGCGTAAGTCTGGTGTGGCAGAGAAGTATGTTAAAATAGTACAAGACATGTATGATGGCAGCAGAACAATGGTGAGGTGTGCCTTAGGTGTGACAGAGGAATTTAATGTGGAGGTGGGACTGCATCAGGGATCAGCTCTGAGCCCCTTCCTGTTTGCAGTGGTAATAGATAGGCTGACAGATGAGGTTAGACTGGAATCCCCTTGGACCATGATGTTCGCAGATGATATTGTCATATGCAGTGAAAGCAGGGAGCACGCAGAGGAACAATTGGAAAGATGGAGACATGCACTGGAAAGGAGAGGAATGAAGATTAGCCGAAGTAAAACAGAATATATGTGCGTGAATGAGAAAAGTGGAGGGGGAAGAGTGAGGCTACAGGGAGAAGAGATAGCGAGGGTGGACGACTTCAAATACTTGGGGTCAACAATACAGAGCAATGGAGAGTGTGGTCAGGAAGTGAAGAAACGGGTCCAAGCAGGTTGGAACAGCTGGCGAAAGGTGTCTGGTGTGTTATGTGACAGAAAAGTGTCTGCTAGGATGAAGGGCAAAGTTTACAAAACAGTGGTGAGGCCGGCCATGATGTACAGATTAGAGACGGTGGCACTGAAGAAACAACAGGAAGCTGAACTGGAGGTGGCAGAAATGAAGATGTTGAGGTTCTCGCTCGGAGTGACCAGGTTGGATAGGATTAGAAATGAGCCCATTCGAGGGACAGCCAAAGCTGGATGTTTTGGAGACAAGATTCGAGAGAGCAGACTTCGATGGTTTGGACATGTTCAGAGGCGAGAGAGTGAGTATATTGGTAGAAGGATGCTGAGGATGGAGCTCCCAGGCAAAAGAGCGAGAGGAAGACCAAAGAGAAGGTTTATGGATGTGGTGAGGGAAGACATGAGGGCAGTTGGGGTTAGAGAGGAAGATGCAGGAGATAGGCTAAGATGGCAAAAGATGACACGCTGTGGCGACCCCTAACGGGACAAGCCGAAAGGAAAAGAAGAAGAAGATGTATAATGTGATTAGCGGCTATGCCCCGCAGGTTGGATGTGACCTAAAGTTGAAAGAAAAATTCTGGAAGGAACTAGATGAAGTAGAGGATCCCAGACAGAGAGAGAGTTGTCATTGGTGCAAATTGTAATGGACATGTTAGTGAAAGAAACAGGGGCGATGAAGAAGTGACGAGTAATTATGACATCCAGGAAAGGAACTTTGGAGGACAGATGGTGGTGGACTTCGCAAAAAGGATGGAAATGGCAGTAGTGAACACATTTTTCCAGAAGAAGCAAGAACATATAGCGACCTAGAAGAGCGGAGATAGAAGCATGTAGGTGGATTATATTTTGTGCAAGGTAGTGGTAGGGGAGACTGTAGCTCGACAGCATAGGATGGTGGTGTGTAGGTTGACTGTGGATGGGTAGGAAGATTAAGACAATTAAGAAGACAAAGGTAGAGCAGAGAACCATATGGTGGAAGCTGAGAAAGGAAGAATGTTGTGCGGCCTTTCGGAAAGAGGTGAGGCAGGCTCTCCATGGACAGGAGGAGATCCCGGAAGACTGGACTACTACAGCCAACGTGATCAGAGAGACAGGCAGGAGAGTACTTGGGGTGTCTTCTGGGAGGAAAGGGGAGATTGAGACTTGGTGGTGGAACCCCAAATTACAGGAAGTCATCCAAGGAAAGAGATTAGAGAAGAAGAAGTGGGACACTGAGAGGACTGAAGAGAGGTGAAAGGAATATATTGAGTTGTAATGTAGGGCTAAGGTAGAGGTGGCGAAGGCCAAACAAGAGACATATGATGACATGTACACCAGGTTGGACACGAAAGAAGGAGAAAAGGTTATTTACAGGTTGGCCAGACAGAGGGATAGAGATGGAAGGGTGTGCATCAGGTTAGGTGCCAGTAGTGAGTTAAATAGATGGAAAGAATATTTTGAGAAGTTGATGAATGAACAAAATGAGAGAGAAGGAATAGTAGAAGAGGTAATTGTGAAGGACCAGGAAATGGCAATGATTAGCAAGGGGTAAATTAGTAAAGGCACGAAAGAGGATGAAAAAACCTGTGGAGGTTTGGAAGCAATTTGGAAAGATGGCTGTGGAGTTTTTGACCAACTTACTCAACAGAATACTTGCAGGTGAGAAGATGTCAGAAGAATGGAGGAAAAATGTGCTAGTTCCCATTTTTAAGAACAAAGGTGATGTTCAGAGCTGTGGGAATTATAGAGGAATAAAGTTGATAAGCCACACAAAGAATTATGGGAAAGAGTAGTAGAGGCTAGACTCAGGACAGAAGTAGGTATCTGCGAGCAACAGTATAGTTTCATGCGGAGAAAGAGTACCACAGATTTGCCTTGAGGAGGCTAGTGGAAAAGTAGAGAGAAGGTCAGAAGGAGCTACATTGTTTCTTTGTGGTTGTAGAGAAAACCTATGACAGAGTACCAAGAGACAAAATGTAGTACTGCATGTGTAAGTCTGGTGTGGCGGAGAAATATGTTAGAATAGTACAGGACATATATGAGGGCAGCAGAACAGTGGTGAGGTGTGACAGAAGAATTTAAAGTGGAGGTGGGATTGCATCAGGAATCCGCTCTGAGCTCCTTCCTATTTGCTGTGGTAATGGATAAGCTGATGGATGAGGCTAGACTGGAATCCCCTTGGACCATGATGTTCACAGATGATATTGTGATATGCAGTAAAAGCAGCGATCAGGTGGAAAAACAATTAGAAAATTGGAGGCATGCAATGGAAAGGAGAGGAATGAAGATTAGCTGAAGTAAATGAGGGGGAAGAGTGAGGCTCCAGGGAGAAGCAAATGCGAGGGTGGCCAACTTCAAATATTTGGGGTCAACAATCCAGAGAAATGGTGAGTGTGGTCAGGGACTGAAGAAATGGGTCCAAGAGGGTTGGAACAGCTGGTGGAAGGTGTCTGGTGTGTTATGTCACAGAAGAGCCTCTGCTAGGATGAAGGGCAAAGTTTATAAAACAGAGGTGAGGCCAGCTCTGATGTGTGGATTAGAGACGGTGGCACTGAAGAAACAACAGGAAGCAGAGCAGATGTTAAGGTTGATGACTCGCGAGGAGTGAGCAGGTTCGATTGGATTAGAAAATGAGCTCAGTGGAGGCACAGCCAAGGTTGGATGATTTGGATACGAGGTTCGAGAGAGCACACTTAGATGGTTTGGACATGTTCAGAGGTGAGAGAGTATATTGGTAGAAGGGTGCTGAGGATGGAGCTGCCAGGCAAAAGAGCAAGAGGAAGACCAAAGAGAAGGTTGATGGCTGTTGTGAGGGTAGACACGAGGGCAGTCGGTGTTAGACAAGAAGGATACAGGAGATAGTCTTAGAATTAAAAAGATGATATGCTAACGGGACGAGCCAAAAGGAAGAAAGAAGATGAAGTCTCTTCTTTCAGTCAAATGTATTCTCTGTAGGGTTTAAATCTGACTGACTTGAGTTATAATATATTTCCATCCATTTTCTTAGTCGCTTATCCTCACGAGAGTTCGTGGGAGTGCTGGAGCCAATCCCAGCTGTCATCGGGCAGGAAGCGGGGTCCACCGTGAACTGGTTGCAGGCCAATCACAGAGTACATAGAGACAGACAGCAGAGGCACTCACTGTCACACGTACGGGCAAATTAGAGTGTCCAATTAATGCGTGTTTTTAGGATGTGGGAGGAAACCAAAGTGCCCAGAGAAAACCCACACAGGCACAAGGAGAACATGCAAACTCCACACAGGTGGGACCCGGATTTGAAGCACGGTGCTCAGAACTGTGAGGCCAATGCTCTACAACTGCGCCACCGTGGCTCCTGAGTTATAATAATTCAGGAAATTCCAATCAGGATGTTGTATCTTTTTTTCAAATTGGCGGACAAAATTTATCTGTAGACTTCGGGTTTAATCTCACTGTGACTAACATGTTGAATTAATGATGACCCAGTCCAGTTAGTCGGAAGGAAGCCTAAACCATTGCATTGTATCCATTGTGTTTCACAGCTTCTCTTAGAAATTATATTTGGGGTCATGAGTGCATTGTTTAATACTAATTTTTAAGCTTTTCCTTTACTTTAATAAAGGTTCATCTTTTTCTAATTGGTTCATGACACCTATTTTTTAACATCTCTTTATGCAAATTCTACCTTTGCCCTCCTGGTCTTTTGACTAAGGAGTGGTTTTGCTTCTTCTTGTATAGCCTCTGTACATTTTTTCATGGTCTTTTTGCCCTTCGGAGCTTTTTGCCAATGTCACAAACAGCTGTTTCGTAGCCTTCAGCTCTCACAATGTTTCTGTCATCACCTGCTGTTGTTATCCTTGAACTACAGTACCTGTTCGATGTCTCTTCCAAATGGCTGTACTGGCTAAGGATAAAGTTTGTGCAACGGCTCAGATTTTTTTTTCCAATTGTTCTCATCTTCCCAATCACTCAGATCCAGATTTGTATAGATGGAAATAAAAAAACCTAAAATACCTGTCTTCTGATGTCAAACGCCGATATTTTCAGTCAACAGCAAAAATCCATCTCGCATGTTCAAAACGCAATGGATTATGGGTGTAGTTATTTCAAAATGCAAATATACACATATATATATATATATATATGTATATACATATACACATCTTAACTCATTTTAGATATTGACACATTTGCAATTGAACTATTCTGGTTGTCTTAGTTTATAGAAAACATTACATCACTTGAATGAGCTGCCTCGATCATTTTGAGCATATAAGCTAGTTAGGATAGCTCTTTCCAGACTAGAAATGTCCAGGCTAGATAAGACAGTTTTATCCACAGCAAAGCTGTCTTATCTAGCCTATGTGCATCAACTTAATGAACCTGCTCTGATGGGAGACAAAATCTCTTCTAAAACAACGAGAACAGTCCAGTTGTGATTAATTCGATGCCCTGAGAATGCAGTGGCCTGGATGATTTAAAATATTCACAGGCATGTTTACATATGGAAAACATCTAGAAACACATGTTCCAATATCTCATACCATAGCCAAAGAGAACAAGAGGACCAGGTATTAGAAATGAGCATCACTTTTGCAGTCAATAGGCCCATAATGGACAGTAATACTAGTTTAAAAAAGTTTTTTTAAAGTCACTCCAATGAAGTAGAAGTGCATCATGGGAAATGCTATCAAACATTGAGCCAATGTTAAGTGTCAATCAATACCTTTGATCAATCTATCACATTGAACCATGTATCTATATTTATTCAATCAATCATCTTCAGTGGGGAATAAAAAGAAACACCTCTGCATGTAGCTTCTGTTTCAGCAGTTTGTTCTTAATGAATGTGGGAGGGGCCATTTATGGATATGTAATCAAGTGCAGATACTCATTGTCATAAATTGATACAGTAAATGAAATAATTTGCATTTTGTTATAGAGTTCTTGGCTCAGTTTGCCAGTGTATTTGTATTGTATTGGTACTCTGTCTATCTATCTATCTATCTATCTATCTATCTATCTATCTATCTATCTATCTATCTATCTATCTATCTATCTATCTATCTATACATGCAGAAGCACTTACTGCAAAGTTGGACCCATAGAGTTATCAAAGAGGCATTAATATTCAAGGAGACCTGATGAGTTTTCCCATTTGTTCTCCATATTTTCCATTTGTTCAAATAGTATACTGCTCTGTATGACATACAATCTCCTGTTCAAGCCACAAATTTTGTCTTTCTTGAAATGACTCCACCTAACAACCTTGAGACTCTTGAGTGACCTGCAGTAACACCCGATGCAGGATCCCCAGGGAGGTCGGAATAGTGTGACCAACTAAATAATGTGCCCACTCAGTGATACATTGTGAGTGCATTGTGTATAGTATGACGAAGATCTGCAGTGAAACTATGTGTTTTCGTAGCTATATTTCCGCAAATGGCCATGTATGTATCAGGCATATCAAACCTGCATTTTTGTCGTTTCAAATATTTAGTCTGTACTTTAAACACAGCGACCTTCTAAGAATGCTCTGTTCATACTCACAGCAAATAATGGGAATGAGAGAGCCAACACATACAGTCATATATGCCAGAGCAGTATTACATTACCACTCTAACATGATTTAAAATCAATACAGCTCTTAGTTCAAGTGTTTTCAACTTTACTTTTACTTGACTATACTTCGAGACACTCGTGTGGGAGACTCGACAATCTCAGTGTAAGAGGTTCAATAGAAATTGGAAGAAACTGCATCAAAGGATACAACCCCAAATACTGTGTATGCCATGCTAAATATTAGCGTTGAACTAACACTTCTCAAACATGTACTCGATGAACACTTAAAGTGTAAGCAAACACACGTCTCGATTAAGTTTTCAGTTTCCGAAACAGAAACTACTACTATGGAGAGTTTCTGTATTCGTCTGTCTTTGTTTGTAAAAGAAAGAAAGAAAGAAAGAAATAGGAAGGAAGAGGAGGTGGGGGTTAATAAATCCATCTCATCTTTTTGTCACACTGGAATGCAGCTGGAATTCAAGCTCGACTCCTCAGTTGACACTCCTACTGCCTCATATCATGCAATACACACACACACACACACACACACTTACACACACGCTGTAAATGCACCAGTTGGGTCATTTTCAACCACTACAAGAAAAGCTCACATGTGTTGACCTGTCCAGCTGACGGTTCCTCCAAAAAGTACTCAGTCCGACCGCCACCTCCGCAACCAACACCTTTTTTGGATTAATTTTTATTGGTTAAATTAGATCAATTTTAAAGGGCCACAAAGAATGTTTTCAAAAGTTCGATTTTCGATTGTCAGTGGTTTCAATGGACTCATTCACAGCTGGGGAAATGCACAAATAATCATGCAACACACTTTTAGCTCATCCTTGCTCTCGAAAGCCAATGTTTTTTTACAATGCAAAAAAGAGGCCCATTTCAGAGGAATAACCAGACATGTATGACTGTTTGTGATGCTCTGGATGGACATACATGACAGCAAGTTCCAATTCTATTGAGTAAAACAGATTCAACGCTTTCTGAGATTATGTGATTTTTGGGATATAAAATTGTAGGAAAAACCATGTATGCTTTGTCATTACAAGTTATATAAAGGAGAGTATATTAATTCAATTAAATACAGCAGATGACTCCAACATAGAAAAATAGGGAGGGGGGCTACAAGAATTTTGAATAGGAATCTTTTGAACATGCAGTATATTTAGCCTCACTTGTATTGTTTTTGTTGTTCTTGTACTTGGAGTGACAGCACATTAGTACAGATAAAAACAACATGCCTTCTATTTTTACACCTGACATTGTTTAAATCTAAGAAAAAGAACTTCTCATTGGTTCATAACAAAAAATACAATGTTATGTTACGTGGATATTTCCAGATCAATACGGGTTGATAAGATTTTTAAAAATACATTCCATATGTTGAACAACACTGAATTTAATTATGAAGTAATTCTTGTTATTCTTACTTTTTTGTGTAGTTTATGGAGTTCAGCAATTATTGTCTCTGTCTTCTACCAGTCAAATATTTCCCCCCGCTTCTCTGAAACATAAGATACTTTAAATAATTCATTGAGATTCTGTATGTAGGTAGGCCTTCTGCTGGGAAATGTACGTAAATGTTGCCTGCTTTAATGCGACTTGATCACCTTTGTAGACAAAATTATCCTTAAAAATGTTAGGTCACTATGGAGAATAGAAGATGTTTTGTGCCTTGACGTACCTCTGACACTGTTTGGAACATGGGCCACGATCACCTATTAGTGTCTATGTTTTCCATTGCCGACAATTTGCAAAAACTGCGTCAGAGCCTTTTCGTCATGTAAACTGTTCTTTGGCACAGGACACATTATTTGTTCCTCCTACGGCGAGTGTTTACATCACTAAGTTGTTGTTGTGGTTACAGACCAACCCTCACAGCCAACAGAGACTATGCAGTGTAGAGAGGTTTTTTACAGTTGGTCACATCACAAATATTTGGCGGGGGGGATTTGCATGGGGTGTGATGCATCTATCTATCTATCTATCTATCTATCTATCTATCTATCTATCTATCTATCTATCTATCTATCTATCTATCGTGCTTGTCCTCATCTCATCAGGGAGAGGTGGTGTAGACCCTGGCCTGGTTGTCAGCCAAAATCATATGGTACATTTAAACAAACAACCACTAACATGCACACCTATGGGCAATTTAGTCTTTAATTAACTATATTTGGAGCCTGCATGCTGGGAGAAAAAACAAGGATGGATACAATAGACAAAGTTCACACAGAAGGGCCTGAACCCAGTTTACTACTACACAGTACTACATTACTGCAGGTGATAAAGAGATGATTGATGGATGATGATGGTTATTATTATAAATTTTTAATGTTGTTATTTTCTGTTAGAGTTTGGGTTTGTGGAGCCAAAGAAGGCAACCAAAAAAGGTAGAGGACCCAAGTGCAGAGAAGCAGGGAGGCAAGGCAGGAGTCTCAAAAAATATTTAATTTCCAAAAATGCAAACTAATAGTACCACAGGTAAGAAAAAATGATTTAAACCTAAAACTAGAAACAAAACATGACCGATGACTAAGAGATGGCAGAGAGCAACAATGGTGATGACACTGACACAGACAATGGACGGATAAGAGCTGAAAGAAACCAGGGAACTAAATAGAAACAGCTTGATGAGCGAACAAGAAACACCTACACGAGACATGAGTGGCTCGAGGGAGCTGATTGGTCGGTAGGAGATTAATGAGAACAACGAGTCACAATCGATTGGATGGAACACAGGAAAACCTGAAAAAAAAATAACCCAAACAAAAACAAAAAACAGACTATGACCATTATCATTATTGTGCCCTGTGATTGATTTTTTTTTCAAAGACGTCAAATTATTTGTGTTTCAAATTGGGCTTTGTGTGACATGTAGGTTCAGAAAACTTTATTTATGCATTCTTGACCTGCTGCTCATGCACAACTGAACAAAAACAAACATGTAAAGTTTGAGCATCTATAAAGCAAAAACACACAGCTACAGACACACAGACTGTGATAGGTAATTTAAGAGCCCATTAAATGTCCATTAACACAAACTCCCTGAATGTCTGAGCTAATGTAACCCAGGTGTGGACTCCTCAAGCTCCTTTAATAATTACATGCAACTTGGGCCAAATGCACATCGCAGCAGGTTGCTCAACTGACACACCTCTTGGTTTGATCCCCTGCAATATCAACAGCAGAAACAAATCCCCACATTCAAACGCAAAATACTTTCAAAGTGTACCAAGCTGACATTTTTTAAAGGTGTGCATATTCAGAGACGTTAGAATAAGAATCTTTCATGTCCGAGTAGAACGTGAAGCAAGCGATCACACTATTTGGTGCTGTCAGTAGATTAATTATTCATCAAGACGTTATGAATACATTTTGATGACAACTGTAGTTGTAAATGAATTATGAAATGATTTTATCCCTTTAATGTTTTTGCATGGAAATTCAAGACCTATTTGTCCCCCTTTGTGACACTCACTTGTTGACACACATTTCTTGAAGCTTCCACTCATTCTCTCAGCCCTTAAACACAAATCCAAAAATTCAATTCAAGCACTATTCACAAAAACCTTGACTCCTTCTGCAAACCTTTACCTCAAGACAGACCCCAAGTCAATTAAAATGAAAAACACCACTGAAGAGTCACTATACCCCGCACAGAAAAAAAGGACATGATCATCAGATTATAAAGCTTGAAGAATTAATCTTTACACTTTTAATGCATTGTGGAGATCAAAACAAAAATCCTATTTATCACTTTTAGTAAAAGTACAAATATGAAACTGTGGCATTTCCATAATTCACCCGCGGGACCTCGAGTTGGGTTGTTGGGTTCCTCACGGACTGTTTTTGTTGTTGCACTTGCGGAGTGAGGGAGTAGTGAGTTCCCGCCGTTATGCGGGTAGTCTGTTGATGCCTGCCAATAAAACAAGGTTTGTTCTTGTGTTCAACACTCCGCCTCCGACTCCTTTTCTTCGGCGCTACACTGGTGACCCCAACGTGATTCCCGGCGTTTCCGAGACTGAACATGGCAACCGCCATCCTCAAATTGCCGGAGTTTTGGGATTTACGTCCACGGCAGCGTTGTTCGCGCAGACGGAGGATCAATTCGCCCTCCACGGGATCTCGGATGATTCCGCGCTTTATTACCACGTTGTCTCAGCCCTCGGGAGCTCAACGGCGGCAGGAGCAGTGAGTTTCATCACATCTCCCCTGGCCCGAGATAAATATGTTGGGCTCAAGGCTCACCTCCTCAAGGTTTTCGAGCTTTCACGGCCAGAGCGTGCCCGACGTCTTTTGGCTATTAATGGATTGGGAGACAGCAAACCTTCTGAACTCATGGAGAAGATGCTAAACCTGCTGGGCATGGAGGATTCCAATTTCATTTACATGGAACTGTTTCTCAGACACATGCCGCCGCATGTTCAGACGGCGCTCGCTAACAGTACTGTCACTGAGCCCCGGGCCCTGGCTGAGGAGGCCGACCGTTTCTTCCTGGCCACCCAGCGGTTCTCCCCTGAGGTGCTGGCCCCGGCATGCAGTTACTCGCCCCGGGCAAAGGGGGGCCATCCAGCAGGGACCCCATTGCCACCGACGGCCGCGCTGGCACAGGTTTGTGCTAATTCCACGCCCATTTTGGTGCAAAAGCGAAGAGGTGCCCCTTGCAACTTCGACGCGTCGATAAACACCAAAGCCCACGCTCCGCAGCGGCCGGGAGCATGGGTGTGAAGAGCCGGCTGCTGTTCGTCAAGGACACCTTTCGGGCGCAAATTCCTTTGTGACACTGGTGCCCAGAAGAGCGTCCTGACTGCCACTGCAGAGGATGCCGCTGGTGGGACGCAAGGGCCACCCCTGCTGTACGCTAATGGCTCCCCTATCCGCTCTTATGGCATAAAGACTGTGGACTGTTGTTTCGGGGGTCAGCGTTTCACATGGGACTTTGTCACTGCCGACGTCTCGTTCCCCCTCCTCGGCGCTGATTTTTTTTGTGCCCATGGCCTGCGAGTGGATGTTAAGAAGGGCCGTCTGGTGGATGCACTGACTTTCTCCACGGTTGCCTGTGTCCGCATTGAGGCGACTTATGGCGGTCTCTCCAGTTCACTCTCAGGTGGCACCAAGTATCAGCTTCTCCTTGGTGAGTGCCCTGGCTTGACAAGGCCCACTTTCTCCTCTGTCACAACTAAACATGGGGTCGAGCACCACATCGAGACCAAAGGCCCGCCGATTCACGCTAGAGCCCAACGGCTCGACCCCGAGAAGCTAGCTGTCGCTAAATCAGAGTTTCCCAACATGGAGCGCCTGGGCATCGTCCAGCACTCGGATAGCCCGTGGGCCTCGCCGCTACACATCGTCCCTAAACCGAGTGGCAGTGTCATGCTCCTGGCTTCCAGCCCAGGCTGGGCGTAGCTAGCCAATCAGTAGACAGACATCTGCGCCTCATGAACGTTAATGAAACTCAGTACATATAGGACCTGGGGGACAACTAGTCCTCCACCAGATGGTTGCCTTTGATGCCTCGTTCGTGACAGGCGGGTGGCGACCGTGTGGCGACTACCCCCACCTTAACAACGCCACTACACCCGACCGCTACTCTGTTCCACACATTCAGGACCTGGTGGCCAAGATCCTGTTCTTCAAAGTCGACCTGGTGCGCGGGTATCACCAGGTTCCTGTGCACCCCTCAGACATTCCCAAGACGGCTGTAATCACACCATTTGGCCTGTTCGATTTTCTGAGGATGCCGTTTGGTCTCAAAAACGTGGCCCAATCTTTCCAACGTTTAATGGATTTGGCGCTCAGAGACTTGCCCTTTGTGTTCGTCTATTTGGATGACATCCTCGTCGCCAGCTCCTCGGAGGAAGAACATCTGATGTACCTCTGCGACCTCTTCGCAAGACTCGAGCAGCATGGCCTGATCATCAACCCGGCGTAGTGTGTTTTCGGGGTGCCCTCCATCCAGTTCCTTGCGCACCTCATCAACAAGAATGGTGCCGCCCCCCCTTCTGGCAAAGGTGGAGGCCGTCTCCGCTTTTCCCCCATCTCACTCGGCTCGGGGGCTCCGGGAGTTTCTGGGGATGGTGACTTTCTACCACCGGTTCATCCGGCGGGCGGCCCACACCATGCGCCGGCTGTATGAGGCTCTTAAAGGCAAGGCCCTCAACCAGGACATTGAACGGACCGCCGAGAGGGTGGGAGCCTTCGAGGCTACGAAGGCCGAGCTGAGTCGTGCCGCTATGCTGGCCCACCCATCCCACGGGGCCCCTGTCGCTCTCACTACTGACGCATCGGACTACGCCGTTGGGGCCGTATTGGAACAGTGGGTCGGCGGCGCCTGGCAACCGCTTGCCTTTTTCAGCCATCAGCTGGTCCCCAGGGAACGCAAACACAGCACATTCAATAGGGAGCTCCTTGGCCTCTGGCTGGCGATGCACCACTTCCGTTCCCTATTGGAAGGTCGTAAGTTCACGGCATATGTGGACCATAAACCCCTCACTTTCGCCATGTCCAATGTGGCAGAGCCATGGTCCGCCCACCAGCAACGCCAACTGTCGTTCATCTCAGAGTACACTACAGACATCCAACACATCGGCGGAAAATCCAATGTGGTCGCGGACTGCCTCTCCACTGTGCATCTGGGTCCCGACTTCTCCCGCATTAGCCCAGACCAGGCCTCAAACCACGGGGTGCAGGCCCTCAAGACTTCTGACATGGGTTTGCACCTGGAGGAAGTCGCTGTTGGTGACTCGGGCGTCACGTTGCTGTGCGACCTCTCGGCTGGCCAGTCTCGACCGCTGGTCTTGTGCGAAATGGCGGCGGACTGTTTTCGAGGTGGTCCACAACCTCTACCACCCCAGCAGGAAACCATCCGCAAGGCTGGTGGCCCAGAAGTTTGTGTGGCACGGGGTGAAGAAGGATGTGCAGGCCTGGGTCGACTCGTGCGTGGCCTGTCAGCTTGCTAAGGTGCATTGCCACACAAAAGCCCCCTGACAGTCCTTCGCTGTCCCCGAGAGGAGGTTCGACCACGTCAATGTCGACTTGGTGGGTCCGCTTCCTCCCTCGCACAGTTTCACCTACTTGGTCACCATGGTGGACAGGACGACCCGCTGGCCCGAAGCCGTTCCCCTCTCCTCGACGACAACGTCGGACGTGGCCCGGGCATTCATCGGTCCGTGGGTTGTGCACTTCGGGACCCCGTCCGACTTTTCCTCTGACCGTGGCCCTCAGTTTAACTCTGAACTCTGGAACGCAGTCGCTGAGAGTTTGGGGGTGAAGCTGCACCGCACTACCGCCTATCACCCACTCTGCGAGCGGTTCCACCCCTCCATAAAAGCCGCCCTGCGTGCCGGGTTGACGGACGGGAACTGGTTGGATAAGCTCCCGTGGGTCATGCTCGGCCTCAGGTGCGCCCCCAAGGAGGACCTGATGTCCTCGTCCACCGAGCTCGTCTACGGTCAGCCATTCCGGGTCCCTGGCGAATTCATTCCAGATGCCACGGCGCCTTGGTCTGCAGCCAGCCAATGGTCCTCCCTGCTGGAGGCCGCCAAAGGGTTCGTGCCAGTTCCCATGTCGCAACATGGCACCCCAACTGCCCGGCTGCCCCGTTGCCTGTGCTCTGCGGATTTTGCGTTCATACGACATGACGCCCACCGTGGACCCCTGCACCCCCCATACGACGGCCCGTTCAGGGTCCTGGAGCGCGGGGATAAGAGCCTGCTCGTGGACATTGGTGGTAGACCCGAGACTGTTTCCGTGGACATGGTCAAACCCGCGCACCTGGACATTGCCCAGACTTTGGGGTTGACCCTCCCCCCACGCTGGTGTCATCCCCCTTTGCCCTGTACCCCTGCACCTGCCGGGGTGCCCTTGACCCCGCCTGGGCCCTTGTCCCTTGACTCAATGGACAGTGCGGCCCCGCTCACCTCGGCCCCTGCAGTGCACAACCGCCGGGGTCGGGTCGTCATCCCTCCACGGCACGGGGATTTTGTCTATGGCTGAATTCTGGGGGGGCTTGTGTGGTGTTTACATAATTCACCCGCGGGACCTCAAGTTGGGTTGTTGGGTTCCGCACGGACAGTTTTTGTTGCTGCACTTGCGGAGAGAAGAAGTAGTGAGTTCCCGCCATTATGCGGGTAGTCTGTTGATGTCTGCCAATAAAAAAGGTTTGTTCCTGTGTTCGACACTCCGCCTCCGACTCCTTTTCTTCGGCGCTACAAAACAGTACTAAGCCCACAAGTAGAATGGAAAATGATTGAACTGAAATGCCTTTTTGTTTACTGCTCTGTGTAAATAGTATCATGGTATGTACTACCATGTGCATTTACGCACTGTGAATGTACATCATGAAATGGGCAATTTGACCTACTTGGTGATACCTCTGATTCGTCAGACGATGGTAGACACAGTGAATATATTTAGGTTGGACTGCACTTACCTGCATTTCTGCTACTGTCACTGTTAAACCATAGAAATCAGCATTGTGGACCAAAGTATTTCATCTGAAGTACGTTAGGTAATTGTTTGTCATCTACCACATTCTCTCTCTCCTCTTCCTCTTCAAGCACCTTTTATTCTTACTTTTGTGTCACTCAGGTTGTCTCTATCCGTCGAGGATGTTCAACAATCACGCCTCCCCAAATTGGCTTAAATTGATTTTATTCACATCATTAGCCACAAGTGTGATCAATTTTGACTTGCTGTGTTTACGTTGAGTAACCTCTGCTTTAAACGAGTTTCAGTTTTTGCTACATGTGCTTACCATTATGCAACACCAGAGCATGAGAGTGCAAAATGTAATTTAGTGGGTGAAAACATGTTCGCAAGTTCAGCATAACTAGGCGAAAAGTGCTATAGTTTTGTTTGCCAAAAGGGTTACCATTTTAATGAGTGAGTTTAGTGAACTGAGCATTTGATTCACACAACAGCATTTTGTGCCTCAGCAATTACGTAATACTGGAACTGATTTTTTAAATTGAATACGTCCTCCAAATTTATAGGAATTTTATAAACTGTTTCCACTCATTCTTTTCTGATTTGATTATGTACAAACGCTAACCACAAAAACAAAAGTATTAGTAGTACTGTAGTCATAATAGCAGCATTACACTATTAGGCTAATTTATTTATAACTATAGCATGAGTAACAAAAGTCACTTATTGTTCTCAGACCAAGCACTGAATGTTGGTCACCTAATAATGACCAACAATAAGAGTCTTTGAATTCTGGGCTGTGACTGATCCTTGATAAAATTAGCTCCTCTCTTTGATGTTTTTAACCTATTTCTGTGGAACAAACCATCTCCATCCATCCATCTTCTTCTTTGCCGCTTATCCTCATGAGGGTCGCGGGGAGTGCTGGAGCCTATCCCAGCTGTCAACGGGGAGGAGGCGGGGTACACCCTGAACTGGTTGCCAGCCAATCGCAGAGCACATTGAGACAAACAGCCACACTCACAATGACACCTAGGGGCAATTTAGAGTCCAATTAATGTTCCATGTTTTTGGGATGTGGGAGGAAACCGGAGTGCCCGGAGAAAACCCACGCAGGCACGGGGAGAACATGCAAACTCCACACAGGCGAGATTGAACCCGGGACCTCAGAACTGTGAGGCCAATGCTTTACCAGCTGAACAACTATGGCGACACAATCTATATCTATATTAGAGTTCAATGAATGGCACATTGGTGCAGCTGTAGAGCTTTGGCCTCACAGTTTTGAGACTGGGGTTCAAATCCTGGCCCCACCTATATGAAATTTGCATGTTTTCTCCAAGCATTCCAGGTTCCTTCCAAATCCCAAAAACATGCATTAATTGGAAAATCTAAATTGCCCTGCCTTACCCAGCCACCTGCTCAATGACAACTGGGATAGGCTCCAGCACTCCCATAACCTTTGTGAGGATAAGTGGCTCAGAAAATGGATGGATGGATGAACGGTTCCCTGAATTTACTGTGTGAAAAAACGGTCATTCAGGCTCAGGAACATTGATGGGAAGGTACCCAGAAGGGAAAATTAGGATCTCATCTTGGAAGTGACGCAGTTCTCTCAAAAAACAACATAAACACACATGTTATGAGAGCGAAAGACAGATAGACAGACAGACGTAGATCTCAAGTCTCTCTTAAGATCAAGAAACGCTTGGATGTAAATGTCTGTGTAACATTTAACCAAATGTCCAAATTAAGTTATATCATTCCAACAGCTACAATCAAATAATTTGGAGTTTCTATGAGCCCTATATGCTGTTAATTGGATTTATTGGACCATAAAATATGTTGTGTCCAGCTATTGGACGTTTTTGTGTTTGATACTTGGGACAAAAAGGAGCCTTGCACATTTATGCTCGAGCTCGTCATACTGAAGCCTAAACAAAAAGAATTATATATATAAATATATATATATATATATATATATATATATATATATATATATATAATATATATATATATATATATATATATATATATAGAGAGAGAGAGAGAGAGAGAGAGAGAGAGAGAGAGAGAGAGAGAGAGATTAATATCTACCCATTTTCTGACCCGCTTATCCTTACAAGGGCCGCGGGAGTGCTGGAGCCTATCTCACCAATGAGCAGGAGGCAGGGGACACCCTGAACTGATTGCCAGTCAATCGCAGGGCACATAGAGACAAACAGCCACACTCACAATCACAACTAGGGGCAATTTAGAGTGTCCAATTAATATTGCATCTTATTGGGATGTAGGAGGAAACTGGCGTGCCTGGAGAAAACCCAACCAGGCATGGGGAGAACTTGCAAACACCACACATGGAGGACTGGGATCGAATCCGGGTCCTCAGAACTGTGAGGCCAACACTTTACAGCTGATCCAGCGTGTGTGTACATATATATATATATATTTATATATATATATTACCTGATTGTGGGGGGTGGCGGTGTTTTTATGCGGCTAATGATGTCAATCAAGTGCTTCTAATTCAAAATAATAAGTGCAGTGTAGGTTGATTTTTTAGAGGCGGACTAACAGGTTTTGAGAGATAGTTTTTGCTGATTGGCAGGTGTTCAAATAGTTATTTGCAGCAGTCACACACAAATAGTTTATTTAAAAAATAATCATACACTGTTATTTCTCAGATATTTTTTTAGATTATCTCCCTCACTGTGGACATGCACCCAAGATGAAAATTTCTGACCCCTCCATGATTTAAAGTGGTGTTCAAATACTTGTTTTCTTCACTGTATAGAGGTATACGTATTATTTATTTATTTTATTTTATTTTAGTTTTTTTTTATTTATTTATTTACCGTGATATGTGGCTTGGAAAATGGAATAGAATGTGTCGTTGGCAATGCAAGGGCGCAAACTCGTGTCCAGACAGAAGTAAAGCCAGTACCTCCCGTTTGTGGAGCTCATACAGGAATGATTTGAAGCTGTTTAGCTCCCTCTAACGGTGAGATTTCAATAAACTGACTTCCCTGGCTATGTTTTGCACAATGTAATCGAGATACTTGCTGACAGAGTTCGGATTCCATTCCATTACTGTATACTATCTTTTAAGGGAACAACAAATAAAAAATAAGACTTTGCTAACCAGTAACCAGTGTGTGGCTTGTGTAACAGTGTAAATTTACTGTCCCCACAAAATAACTCAAAAAAAGCCATTAATGTCCAAACCACTGGCAACATAAGCGAATACACGTCAAAGTGAAAATGACCTAATTCTTCCCGGTGTCATGTGACCGTTTTGTTTAACAAAGTCAAAGGTGTAAATGGGCAGCAGGTGAGTTAAATTTGGTGATATTGGTCTTCAATTCTCTTATACGTTCAATAAATTCAGTACAATACAGAAGTTCAGTCTCTGAAGATCTTTTGCAAAATTGATTCTTGATTCATGAAGATGGCAGAGATTACAAGAAGACTGTCAACCCCGTGTAACTGAACTCCATAGTGGCTGCTAAGATCATGTAACGGTTTACCTGTCCAAGATTATAAGTGCACATTTGCGGCATAATTTCAAGAGGTTGTCTTTGGAAAGCACATATATGAGTACTGTGAGCATTTCTGCAAAGTTTAAAGGGGTTATGGGTTATCCTGTCAGTGAATGAGACCATTACACCACACGCCATTCACTTCAACAAATTAGTTTGAGAGGCTGTTGAGAACCTCTTCGAGAGGTGATGCACAAGACCCAAAACAGCTACCTGAAGAAAAGCAGATGAAGTACAAGGATTATTGGAACCATGTCCTGTGATGAAACAGAGCATGATCTCCTCCCTTTGGAAAATGAGTAGCAAAGCAAACACTGCCTTCACTGTAAAGCATCTTACTGTAAATTTGCAGTATTTTACTCGCATCACCGATGCTGTAAGATATTGTAAATTAATCTATCATAATACTTTAAAGTAATATCCAGGTTATTTATTACAGCAACATACTGGATAAATTTACAGTATTTTACAGGATCACTGCTGGAACTAAAATACTGTTTTTTTTATCCAGTAATATACTGTAATTATTTTCCCAATAATAAATGAATATTTACGGTTTTTTGACTGTATGAGCATCATGAGTGTGCTTGAGCCTATCCCTGCTGACTCTGAACATGAGGCAGGGTCCACCTTGAATGAGTCTGTGGCCAATCATATGGCAAATAGAAAAAAAAAAACTATGCATGTTTTGGGAATTTAGGAGGAAGCTGGAGTACCCAAAGAAAATCCATGCAAGCACAGGGATAAAATGCCAACTCCAAACAGGAAGGTCAGTTTTTGAACTACAGAACTGTGTGGCAGATGCTGTAATCAGTTTGACACCATTTTTAAGCCGAGGTTTGTATATTGGAGAGTAACTAACTAGAAAATATTGGTTAAATTTAAATCTTTCTCCTTTTATTTTTGAGGCTCTCTTTGCTCCCCACATCACCCCCGGGACGCACTCACTTCCAAAATGGAGCTGTTGCAAAAATGTTTTATAAAAGCTGTTGTTCACTGTCCTATGAACTAAAATAGGGGAAGTGTCAGTTCAAGCTAATTTCAATGTTATGTTGTTATGTTATGTTATGTTATGTTATGTTATGTTATGTTATGTTGCATATTCCACATTGTCACTGTGTATAATGTTGTTACTTCCATTATTGGAGCAAGGTCTAAATGTTTAACTACAATATGGGTGTGTCCACCATATGGTTCACTGAACTGTCAATAATAAAACAAATACTGTACATCTGTACAGTACTTCTGTGCAATACGATACAGAAGAAGCACATATAGAAGTGTACTGTAGGCCAGTGGTTTTCAAACTTAGTTACACCCAGCAGATGGAGCTAGTTTTACTACTGAGCATACAAGCCCACACCAACCACTGAAATGGCTCCAGAACTTCAAGACATTACATTGAGCAGAAAATTTTTTGGGATTTTTAGTGTGTTAATTTTCCAACTGTAAAAGTGACCATTGTTCTGATTATTAATTATGGCAAGCTAAGCCTATCCATATTTATATAAAATCTGTGGGGCGAGGAGGGAGTGTGGCATGCAGGCGGTGGTGTTGGGAGGTGAAAATTATTCCATCTTCAAATAGGGGAGGGCTTAAAATACATAGTTTGTGAACCACTGCTGTAGGGAGTTCAAATGGGCATTAGGACCTGGAGTTTATTGTTAAACCTACCCCTCTGTCAGTAGGCTGTGACACCTCTGCTTGACGCTTTGACCTAGAATTCCTTCCAGATAAAATATCCAAGCCCCCACACTGAAAGCAATTGGAGTAAAGGAGTGAAAAAATTCCAAGTGCTCAGTAATGATTTGTTCTAGACAATACACTGTATGGGCGATCTTACACAGTTGCTACCCCTATAGTTTGCTATTCATTGCTCATTCATCAGTGTTCTTTAAGGTTCCAAGGAGGGAAACTATGCAGACTGTGTTGTGTTTGGAAGTGTTAGATCACTCCAAATTTTCATGGCATTACTCATTGACAAAATTGAGTCACTACACATCAATAAATGTTCAAGAGGAACAGGGATGTACACTTCTGGCCTCTGAAACAGTAGACTACTAGATCACCACCTTCTGTATCAATGACGAAACCAAACACAGCTGCCCACTTTCTGGAAGGGAGCTTTAATCGACATCAGATAGAGAGATTCTGTCAGTGGATATTAATGTTTACTTTGTGCCTATCATCTATTCCAAGTGCTGCTCTTTCCCTTCATTGTTGGGTAAACATCCCTAAGGAAATGTGAAAACACCCACACCAGACAAATCTCCAATGGGTCATCTAGACCCTCATCAACACAAGTGTGGTTATAGATCATCTAATGTTGCCTCAAGGAGAATTACACTCTGTATTCTGCTTCGAATACATTGTAAGAACGATAATGAACTTTCTGATATTTCGAATGATGAGCACTATTCTGAAGGGTCCCACAAAGATGGTGAAGAATACGAGTTTTATAATGGCGTTAAATGTTACCAATTTGAGCCAGTTGAATAGCATAAACATTCACCATGAAGAAAGTGCCAAGCACGCAGGGAGCAGGATATGCCTTGTGTTGGAAACAAAGACTGGTAAGCATTTGTGAAGTTTTGTTTGGTTTAATTAGTCGTAAATTGATAAATAGTAAAGGCTTCGATATCCTGAATGTATATATGAAATTTTGGTCTTGTTTTGAAATTATGCAAACACTGTGTATTTAGTATAGAGATGCGACCACTGTTCATTGTACAGCATAATGGATCTGCCTGTGCGTGCTTGTATGAGATACTACCTGCAGTATGATGTGTTTACCTGTAGTAATGTCAGAGGTCAGCGACACATGGTTTTCAAACATGGGAAACTAGGTCAAAGTTCGCGGACTTTAATTCATAAACACTTGGATTTTTTAGTAAAAAATAATCGAAAAGGTTATGCATATTATAGTACAGTTGAACATATATTTTCATCTAGATAATATAATTTGCTTTAGAAATTAGACATTCCATTCACTTTAAATCATATCTGCCAGAGCAATGACGCATCTTCTTTTTCTATACATTTCTCAGGTCTTCTGAAAAGATAGTTTAAATTTATAAATCTCTATAGCTGCTTAAAGTGCCACTGACACCTAAAACATAAAATTTAGCATGTTGTTAACCAAAAAAAATATCCATCTGTTTGTTTGGAGCACGTCAAAATGTCGCCGTATATCGATTTTTTTCATCTCCCGCCATAAAAAGTCTCTCGAGGCTTTTGTGTTGAACAAGAACCAGGAAGTGAATTTTTTTTGCAGACGCCTAAAGTGGCGGGTTAGGGTGCCAGCTCATTGTATTGCTGGATTATGCTCAAACACTCAGGAGGATGGATTCACTCTTCACATGTTTCCAAAAGACCCGGTTCGTTGTGAAAAATGGATAGCACAGATGCAAAGGACAAGAGCTTTGTGGGTTCCAAATGACAGGTTGGTGTGTATAGAGCTATTAAAAAAAAGAATAGTTGGGGGGACAAATTTGTCTCACAGTTTATAGCATGTTATGTTTGAATTTAGACTGAATCTCCTTGTTCAAACCAGAAAAATATAACAAAGCACTTGTATTGTGTTTAAGATAATTTAATCACACAGTACAATACAACACAAAACAACATAATAGAAGTATAAAGACAGTTTAGTAGCGTGTAACACGAGCTAATTAGCCAAATAACATATCACCAAACTCGGACGAATGTTATTTCCAGCGACTGTTCCGGGAAGGCAGCGTGGTGTCCGTGTACTTGTCCGAAAGCAGTAGTATTAATAAAAAGCTCCGCCAACAGCCATCCTTATCCTTATAGAACATTCTAGAAATTTGCGTCTGACGATGTAATGGGGTCCTTCTCTCAGAATATGTCAATATGTCGATGCGCGCGAGTTGCTATGAGCGGTGGTGCGGGCCGCCGTTATCCGAAAATCGCTCTCATTCGCTCTCATTCATCTTCCATTTGCATTGGGCACAGCGTTTTCAATGCGAGGGATCCAGTGTGATGTCTGGACATTACATTGCAGACAAAATGGCTCCCAGTGGGATGTCGAGTCATACTTTCGCAACATAATACAACGCTCCGAACTCACTTTTTCCGATTTGTATTATCATCAAAATGATTAATATTATAAGTAGTTTTGATGACAACATCTATTTTAAAATGTATATTTTGGTGTCAGTGGCAGTATCAATTTAACTGCATCACAAAATCGTGGCATACAAAAGTTCATTATGCACCTATAGTTCATTTTATGTAAAGTGTTTGGTGAAATAAAATGCTTGAAATTTTAATTTGTGAGAAAAGAATAAACATATGCAGCAAGAAACATACTAGAAACATTTTAATTGCTTTAGTGGGCCACACAAAATGGTGTGCTGGCTCCCAGGCCTTGAGTTTGACACCTGTGCTCTAATGGTGTGAAAAATAATCCATTAATTAAATGTTTAAATTTTGCACGAGGTCCCAGTGGCTTCGACATTAGAGTACAGGACAATATATTTTTAAAATGCAGTTGTTTTAAATTTCAAATACAACCAAAGTTGTGTTCGATCTCTTATTTTAGATAGAATGCATTTTGGATTCCAATGCCACCACATGCCATCTTTAATAATCTCTGGGCTGTATCTTGTCAACTCAACCTTGACTAGACACACACGTTACCATGGCGATGACAACAACAATAGATCACCCAGATTTATTATGTGGGAGAAATTTTTTTTATAAAACAAGGAAAGACGTGCGTGTCCTCACCCATGCTCAGGAAAGGACGTTCAAATATATATATATAGTATCCCAATTTTCTCAAAAAGTACGAAAAAGTGTGTTTCTAAGTAGTAAATAAAATACTGAAACAGCACAAATGTTCTCAATTTCAATTATATGAAATTTATGGATGCAGGTATTGATAGTACTGACATGTTGGAAGCTGCACACATCCCTCACCACACTGTCTCAATTATGACTGCACAAACAAGTTACCGATAGCTGCAATAATCGACTGGCAGATCATACTACATACAGCTAATCAGTGGAATTTGTGCTTATCTGGAGGATAAACCTGACATGTTGAAAAAAATAAGAACTGACATTTTAGAATCAGCATAACAATTTCAGTCTTATTGAGCATAGAACTCTAACTCAGATTTTTTTTTTTTTTATTTTTGGTTTAACCTGGCTGAAAACTGTCAGTAGCCAATCCTTGAATGCCCCCAAGAGGCTCATAAATATTTTACAGTTTGTCTAAAATCCCGACAATACTTTTGAAGATACTCTGTACTCACTCCACAAGTAGTTACAGTAAATGAACAAGTCCTTCAAATACACACATTTCTCCATCTTGTGATCAGATTGGTATTTGGTTCTCTTTTTTTCTTTTTTTGAAGAGTGGATGGTGATCAGCCCCAAAAATCCTGACTGTGTAAACCCCAATGTCTTCTTTGTTTCCTTTTGGCTTGTCCCGTTAGGGGTCGCCACAACGTGTCATCTTTTTCCATCTTTGCCTATCTTCTGTATCTTCCTCTCTAACCCCAACTGCCCCCATGTCTTCCCTCACCACATCCACAAACCTTCTCTTTGGTCTTCCTCTCGCTCTTTTGCCTGGCAGCTCCATCCTCAGCACCCTTCCACCAATATACTCACTCTCTCGCCTCTGAACATGTCCAAACCATCGAAGTCTGCTCTCTCGAATCTTATCTCCAAAACATCCAACTTTGGCTGTCCCTCTAATGAGCTCATTTCTAATCCTATCCAACCTGCTCACTCCGAGCGAGAAGCTCAACATCTTCATTTCTGCCACCTCCAGTTCTGCTTCCTGTTGTTTCTTCAGTGCCTCCGTCTCTAATCCGTACATCATGGCCGGCCTCACCACTGTTTTGTAAACTTTGCCCTTTGTCCTAGCAGAGACTCTTCTGTCACAGAACACACCAGACACTTTCCGCCAGCTGTTCTAACCTGCTTGGACCTGTTTCTTCACTTCCTTACCACACTCACCATTGCTCTGGATTGTTGACCCTAAATATTTGAAGTCCTCCACCCTCGCTATCTCTTCTCCCTATATATATATATATATATATATATATATATATATATATATATATATATTTTTTTTTTTTTTTAATATATATATATTCCTGAGCAAGAGCAGCTCCCACCTGACTTTGCGAGGCAAAGTATACCGTGGACTGGTTGGGAATCAGTTGCAGAGGACATAATGAAAAACAACCCTTTGCATTAATGTTCAAAGATCCACACAATTTACCATCTTGAAGAATGAATGGTTTAGTTTTGCCATATACTGTATCGTGAATCTATCTATTTCTTTCGGTTTCTCCCGTTAGCACCCAAAAAATATTACTATCGTGTGATAATGCAATACCATCACACACAATTTGGCTGGCAACCAGTTCAAGGTCTACCCTGCCTCCTGTCTTTTGATAGCTGCGATGGTCTTCAGCCCTCCCGTGACCTTTGTGAGGATAAGCAGCTTAGAAAATGGATGGATCGATGGATGGACAATGAAACAAATGACTCTATAACATATTGCGCAATCTTAGGGGCATTGACCATATTATTCTCAATGGTCCTATTGCAGGGTGGAGTGAGGAGGGGTAGCAGCAGCATGGAAAAGTGAGATTTGGCAGCGGGAAACTTCTGCGTGAGACTATCTCAACAGCACCAAGAGAAGGAGAGGAAGAGTGACCATAGCAGAGCTGTTGAGAAGGTCTGGAACAGGAAGTGACGCAAGAGCTTTTCAAGGGTTGCTGACCCCCTCTCCCAAGCGTGAGAACCAAGTCCTTTAAGTCCTTCCCAACACGCATACAAACACACACACACACACACACACACTGTAAAGCTCCAAACAAAGAGGGCAAAAGCACCAATCCATTGAGTCTGCAAAACAAGTGGGAAACCAATCATACCTTTCTACTAGTGCGTGTGGACTTGTGCCAACTATGTACCCGAGAAAGCACCCCTGCTAAAAATAAGTATCCAAGGTATGTTTTGGTAAAGATTTCATCCTAAGCCTCACTCAATTTCTGCCAGCTCCCCCCCCCCCCCCCCCCCCCACACACACACCTCTCTATGAGTGCATCACTGGGTGAAAATAGTTATCTGTGTACTTGAATGCACCTTCGCTTGGAACTAATTAGTTCTCAAAGGCATCATAAGAGATTATTTACTTCACCTCAGGGAATGCTTTCTTCTACAACACTGTGAGAACAGCCCCCACCATCACCTCATCCTCCTCTCACCCACAGTCATTACCCATGTGCCATTGGTCAAGACAACTGCTGCGATGCAGCTACCAGGTGCAGATGCCAGAGAGTCAACGATCAAGTTGTTCTATTCTTGTGTAAATCGATCACCCAAAGGGGTTGCTTGAACATAAATAAATACAATACAATACAATTACATTTTGAAAAAACGTTGCATCACAAGCGGGGCTGAAAGAGGAACAACAATCTAAAAATGTGAATTATCTTGGTAATAGTGTGAAGAACTTTACCTGCGGTTTCCAAACGACGTCAGTATGAGAGCACGGCTGCTGTGTCCGCTTCTGGAGCCACCTCCGAGGCGAGAAAAGCGCCCCGGTGCTCCCTGAGGTGGTTAACCCAGATCCGCGCACAAGGAGCGGTAAATCCCCAGTCGGACTCCTTTTGGAACGCTTCAGTACCTCGTAGTCAAAATGAAAGTTGGACGACGGGGACACGTCCAAAGGTATGGAGGGAGAGGAGATCGAAGGTGCGATGGGTTCTTTGAGCATGAATGTCTTGGTGCGGTAAAACGGCTTCGAGGACGCACATGCGTCCGGGACAGTCGAAGCGGTCAACTGCGCGTCACTTGCACAATCGGACCCGGTGCTGCAGTGTCTGACGATGGCAGGGTCCAGACTCCTTGTTTGCCGCAGCCTCTGCTTGCTTGTGGCCTTGGATGCCGGAGAGGAGCAAGAGAAGACGCTGTTTAAAAGCCCCTGTGCCGAAGACATGCCTCCTTTTTGTTTGTTTGCTTGTTTGTTTTTAAACAATGCGTTTTCCTCAAGCTCCACGACGGAAAGCCTCGAACAGAAAGTCCCATGTAGTGAGCCGAGGACATTTGGGTGGAGAACTGCGACTTCGAACTCGATGATCATCCCATGCCCAAACTGAAAGTGGAAATAGAAGCGGAGAGTTTGAGAATGTGTACGTGAGTTTGGAGGGCGGGGAATAACTAACTTTGCACTGTGTCCCCACCCTCCATCAGATGAATCTTACACGCACAAAACAAATAGAGCCTATACCATCACCAGCGCTCCCGAACCCATCAGTTGTTTTGTTTTATTTTTTTTATTTATAAACCATCAGAAACTAATAACTACATATATAACAATTATGTATCATAATTACCTATTAATCAATTAAAGAACGAAAAAAAAAGGGAAAATGTTTATAAACGTTGAAAATGTTATATGTATTTGTTTTCAATCCACATTGGACCTTCGGTGGTTAAAAGGGTACGGGAGTGTCACGACCCATCGATACGCAGGAGGACCCAAATGCAGGACTCCGGAGACACAGAAGCAGTTTGGGAAAAGTTTTTTATACGATCCAAAGTCGGGGATCAGGCAGACAGTCAAGTGGAGCAGCGGTAGTCAGGACGTCGGGCGTAGAGAGCAGGGAGGAGTCGGTACACGGGAGATTGATCAGAGAAGGCAGGAGTATCAAAGACGTCAAGCTTACGGGATCGGTCGGAGGACAGGCAGAGGTCGGTACACCAGGTTTCACGATCAAGAATACGGGAGTGCAGGAACAGGGCATGAGTTGCGATGATCTGGCGAAGACCAGTCGTCCCCTGGGTCCTATAAATAGAGGGGTTTATCAGCGAGGATGAGGCGCAGGTGTGCGCCTCCTAATCAGCACCGGGACCTGGGACTGGAACTGGGACCCCCCCAGCGAGGGCTGGACCGGCAGGACCATGACAGGGAGCTTTCTAAATTGTTTCCACCAGCAGTGATTAACAGACAAGGGACAAGGGAGATATGTTTACTGGAAATGTGAGTCCAGCCCAGGAATCTTAGGGAATGATACTGTATATGGCACAGGTGTCAAACTCAAGGGCCGGGGGGCAGATCCGGCCCTCCGTGTGATTTTATGTGGTCTGCAGAGGCAAATCATTTGTATCAACTTCCATGATTTTTTTGTTCATATCTGTTCCAAAATTTCAAATTGTCATATCATAAATGATAAAATTGAGATATTACAAGCATTTTTGTGTTACCAAAAAACAATAGTTGAAAAAACTAGCTCATAAATATCATGTGTAAATATGATGAGACGGTTAAAGGTCTTCATTGTTTCACAGTCATAACAGCCCTTTGAGGGAAACTGTAAATACAATGTGGCCCGCGCCAAAACTGAGTTTGACACCCCTGATATATGCATATGAATATGAAATATTTTAGTCAATGTGTATTGTATAACCTTTATTTAACCTGAAATTGTATTTGGGAGACTAATGATTAGAAAGTGGACAGAAGCAAGTGATGAATCCAAGCCAAATTAACTTCTCCCAGACATTTTCAGGAAAACTTTAATCTTGGTTTATTTAATTAAAAAATTATTGAGTAATATTTTTATCCAATCATTTTAGTCACAAATGCATCCAAACTATAACCTCAGATTTTTAAAAAGTATTTGGGAACAAATATGTCATTAGTCTTGATTATGATTAGTTATTAATTGTGTTTCAATATTAGTTTAATGGCTTTGCGGGGAAAAAATATATTGAACTAAAGTCAGTTGAAAAATGATCATAATCTGCTAATGTGAAAATTGTGGATTCAAATAAGGTAATATTTTACACCAAAGTTTTCTCAACCATCAATCAATTATGGAAGCAAAAAAAAAAACTATGCCAACTGAATAAACCCACATGCAACCCATACAACTCCCACCACATTCACTTCTTTAACTTCGTGGCTCAAATTGTTCCTCTGCTGAGCTATTTTTTCCATTTATAGTTGCATTTTGCCTCACTCTGTTTTGTTTTCTCGCTGTTTGGCATATTCACAAGGAGGGAGGAAAGGTCCAAGACTTTTCATCACTTTGCCTCACTTTGTACCTGGAATTGTTGCCATATCATCCAAGTTTAATGACGGTGTTTGTTTCTCTCTCATGAATACCAAAATGACTTTTGTTGGACAGCCCTAGCACCTGCACCTGCTAGACGTGGTGCTTGAAGCTGTTAGACGAGAGGGGAAAGATTGAGTCCTCAACGACCGCTGAGAGTGCCAGGATTGTAGATGTCATGATCACAGCCTGCATGATGTCATTCCCATTTGCAAGAAGCAAAGTTTTAAAGCAAAAAAAAAAAAAAACAAAAAACATCTTGAGTTTTCTAATAGCAGTAAGACTTTACTCTTTCTCAAAGATTGTGAACAGTTAATTTAGTCTTTTAATGAACCAATTTGCAAGTTTTTGGCATGTGGGAGGAAGCCTGAGTATCTGGAAAAAATCTCATGCAAACACACAACGAACATGCAAATTGCACACACGAAGGCAGGAGCCTGGATTTGAACCCAAAACCATAAGGCAGATGTACTAACCACTTGCGCACCGTTCCGTCGTCTTAAACATCATCTGCTGAAATCCATTCTGTTGGACTTTTAAAGAAGTAAAACTAATTCTCTTTTCCTTTGCCTGAACCCCAAACACTGGCCTCCCCCAACCCACCCACCAAAGGAGTGCTTCTATTAGTCACGCTGCTGCGGAATTTTATGTTCAAACACAGTTGTTGATTCTTCCATGCCTTTAAATAAGATCAAGAAATATTAAAATAACTCATTTATCAAGTCAAATTAGGTATTTAGAGTCACTGAGGTTGGAGTGATACACACAACTGACTTTGGTATGGGCATCACTGGGGCATTACCCTCAAAATTATTAGTTCTGCACCTTTCTAAACCTGGGAAAGGTAAAAATACCTCAGAGTCGCATAATTAGCCCTATGGAGAACATACTGTTGATGTCACCTTGAGGAGCACAACCTGTTTTTGTTTCCAGCCCTCAAATGTTTTGCTTTGAAGACTATTTTAGTTTAAATGTGTCATAGTTTGTAGTATTTTGGATATGCAGTAATATTGTCTTTATGGTGCCTCAGTATTCTTTTCAAATATAAATTAAAATCATCCACGCACTCATGAGATGTGTTTTTCTGCCTCGAGGCTTGGAATCAGATCGTTCGAATTTCTCGAGCTTATCTCGGTCACTAGTAAAGATCTCTGCCGACCTCTCCACTGCTGAGCAAGCACTATAAACATAGCAATCACGTGTGCTCTTACAATTAGCTCTTCTCCACCGAGGCAACCAATCAGAGGGAAAGGGGTGGTCTTAGCCAAATATAAATAAACCCAATACAAACATGGGTTGAACAGAAATAGCTGTTCTTCGGCCTTCACTTGTATGACACAACTAAAGTTGTTTTTTTAAAATTAAATTTACACTTTTACACTAAGTCCATGTTAGAGGGTCTCTCAATGGAGGTCTAAATGGCCAAAATATGGGACCTTTAAATAAAAAAAATATATATATTGTCAAGTTTATTAGCTCAATAGTCTACAAAAACGAGGGTATATGACTTTGTCAAGGATGTAAATATGACTGTAAACGCTTTTTGTTAATCTTATTGCTGGGCAACAGTCAGTCAAAAAGACCTGATGTCTGCTATTACTATCATAACAATAGGTTAGTCATGGAATTAATAATCCCCATCTTTTTTTATTCATCTGAGCATTTCAGGCAGTATTTCAACAGATACCTGTCCATGTGTACCATCATCACAGGGTTTGTTTTGTGATTCAAGAATATAGTGTGTTTGTCTCATCAGTAGGTCAGTCAGTAGGAAAGAGGCTAAATGATTTGAAAAGTGACAATTAACTGCAGAGGAGTGTTGGGAGGAGGGTGACTTACATCTGGGAATGGAGTATGCAGTGCACTCACATGCAGATACACAGAGACTGACATGACACTGATAACAGCTGAGAGAGATTTGACCATCCAAAAGGATCAGAAACTGAAGGAGAAGGACTTTGTGAAAACCGCCACAACTACAGAATGAAAACAAAGTACATGGAAATACTCAATGATTTTGCTATCAAATTTAAAATTGCATTAATATAGAATCTCTTATCCCGTGACCCTTGTGAGGATAACCGACTCAGAAAATGGATGGATGGCTTGAATCTCTTACTCTTCCATATTGGTCAATTTTCTCTGACAACACTATCTAACCTATGTATGGAAAACATCCATCCATTTTCTGAGTCGCTTATCCACATGAGGGTCAGGGGAGTGCTGGAGCCTAATCCAGCTGTCATTGGGCAGGAAGCGGGGTACACCCTTAACTGGATTCCATCCAATCACAGGGCACTTGAAGACAGACAACAATCGCACTCACAACTACACTGAGGGGCAATTCAGAGTGTCCATTGGTGCATGTTTTTGGGATGTGGGAGGAAACAGGAGTTCCCAGAGAAAACCCACACAGACACGGGGAGAACGTCCAAATTCCACACAGCCGGAGCCAGGATTTGAACCCTGGTCCTCAGAACTGTGGAGGCCAACACTCTCTAGAAACATTGAATGCAAAATGGTATTCCCACTGTCAAAATGCATCAGGCATAGGCAGTGTCAAGAGAATAAATAATTAGGGGTCCACCTCAAGACAGTTCTGTTGAGGGTTATATACTCACCATATTTGGTATACAACAGGAGAGCTGCACAGCCTGAAACTACTTAAAATTGAATGAGTGATTCACCACAGCTGCACAGAAATGCTTTCTTGCCCTGGAGTCAGTGTAACTTTGCATTTTCCATGAACGTCTGACAGATTTGAATGTGTTGGGTTACAAGTTTAGAAACAAAAGAAATCAAATTATTGACTGGCCTACTTTTGGAACATGAAACAATATACTTATGGCCCATTGCCTAGATCATTTCCTTAAACATGTGGAAACCCCCAAATCTCAGGATTCCACTCAAAAGTCATTTGGTCCACCTGCACAATCACCTGCTTATAACCATTACAAGTGTTTCAAAAGTAAGGGGGGATGAATCAAGTCGATGACTATATGCAGTTATTTGACAGTGTCAATGTGATGGGTTTGTAACATGCATAGATTGAGACTTGCACTACATCACATGCAGATGTGTGCCAAATATTTTCCCCAGATCTTGTTTGTTACAATTACATAATTGTACTAACATTGCATTGGATCGAACAGGATCCGATTAAGGGTGAAGTGTGTGGTGTTTCCATAATGCTCTTGTGCTATTGTCAGTACTCTTCAAGTACCAGCATTCTGGCTTCTTCCCACATTCAGAAAAGTATTAGCAACATAGATGTCTACAGATAGATAACCAATGTATTTTTCAGGGGAAGCCGACTAAATCTTGCAGTCAGTGACATGATTACATGCATTTGAATTATGCATTAATGTCAGATTACACACCACCCGACCACAACATTTTGGACACATGAACAATATAATGACATCCAAAATAATGACATCCAAAGAGCTGTATGAAATATTTTACCTTTACAAAGATACAAATGTTACCTATGGACTCACACTGCCAGAGAGCCATTTAACAACACAGTATATTTTTGTGGCTTTGCAGTGGTGTAAAAAGAACGTACAGTAGTGTTGACAATAATAGCAGTCCAATGTGACTAACCAGATTAATCCACATTTTCATTTTTTTTTTTTTATTGCTCCATGTCAAACAAGTTACCAGTGGGTGCATTCCACACTCAGAAAACCAACAAGACCCAACATTCATGATACACACACTCTTAAGGCTGTGCAATTGGGCAATTTGTTGAAAGTGGTGTGTTAAAAAAATAAATGAAAATTGCAGTCTGCCATCAACTTTCCAAACTCAAACCTATATTTTAGGATTTACCAATCATTTGAATCACTAAACAAATATTTAGTTGTATGACTACAATTTTCTTTAACTTCTTCACATCTGTGTGGATGGAATCAACCAATTTGTGGCACCTTTTAACCGTTTTAGCAACAGTCCACAATTAATTTACATTTCTTGGTTTTCCTTCAGAAACAGCATTTTCACCCCACAAGTCCTCAATTGAATTAAGGTCTGGAGATTGGGCTGGCCACTCCATGACATTAACTTTGTTGGTTTGGAACCAAGACTTTGCATGTTTACTAGTGTGTTTGGCATCATTGTCTTGTTGAAACACCTATTCCAAGGGCATGTGCTCTTCAGCATAAGGCAACAACTAGCGAATTGTAGCCAGATGAATTGTTGACATTCAAAGGTTACCCTGAAATACAACTACTGAAAATGTGATCACTTTACATTTCAAATTCAAATCCAATTTTCTGTGGCATTTCAAATTCAAGTCCTGGTGGAACATATTTATTTCCATACACACTGCTATTTTTTAACACACCCCTTTCAACAAATTGCCCAATTGCACAGCCTTACGAGTGTGTATATCATGAATGCTGGGTCTTGTTGGTTTTCGAAGAATCTACTGCATGTACTGCATGGTAACTTGTTTGATAGGTAGCAATAAAAAATATATCAAAAACGTGGATTAATCTGGTTGTCACATTGGGCTGTTATCTTGAACACTACTGTATTTGCAATCAGTAAATTTCCCCTACCTCCTCTGGGTTATGGTGACTTAATGTTTTGTTAATATTGCTGCCCATCCGTCACATAGTTTCAATGACCTCCTTCACAGGAATGTAATTTAAGATCATATGGTGCCATCGATTGACCAGTTTGTAGTTACTGAGTTACTTGGAAATGTGCATGATTTAGATAGGTTTGTAGTGTTTGTGTGTGTGTGTACAGTATCCATCCATTTATTTTACCTGCTCCTGAACATCCGGGCACAGCATCTACAAATCAAGATGTAAGTAATTTTTAAATTTACCCAGGACAGTAAGCTTGCTTCTGGGAGGCGTGTCGGCCTCTCGGAGTGTGACGCATATTTTCACAAATCACAATAATCTTACAATTTACAACTACAATTAAATCAACGAATAAACACAAATAAAATACATTGTTCAGATATTGTGCAGTTTTTATGCCGCTGGGCTGCACATGCCTGCTCTGAAAAGTCTCTGAAGAAGGCGAATGGTGATCACCGAAATTGCACAAGGTTTGAAGAAAAAACTTAAAAACTTTGACTCAATAAGAAGACGTGACACACATTTTTGAGGCGGATAACATTCACCTCAACTGGACAGTTATTTATTTCATCAAGCCACGCAGAGCCGCAACATAAGGATGAAAGAGCCCCATTGCGCTGCGGAGCCTCGGGTTGCCGACCCCTCCTGTAGAATGCTGGCCTCACAGTTCTGAGAACCAGGGTTTCCAGGCCCACGTGTGTGGAGTTTGCATGTTCTCCCTGTGCCTATGAGGGTTTTTGCTGGGTACTCCGGTTCCCTCCCAAAAACATGCATGGTAGGTTAATTGAAGACTAAATTGCCTGTAGGTTTGAGTGAATGGTTATGTGCCCTGTGATTGGTTCTCCTTGGTTTTCCTGGCTGTGTGCTTCAGGTCATTGTCGTGTGGAAAGACCCAGCCACGACCCATCTTCAATGCTCTGACTGAGAGAAAGAGGTTGTTCCTCAAAGTCTCACAATACATGGCCACGGTCATCCTTTCCTTCATATAGTACAGGCTTCCTGTCCCATCTGCAGAAACCCCCCCCCAAAGCATGATGCTACCACTCGCATGCTTCACTGTAGGGATGGTGTTCTTGGGATGGAACTCATCATTCGTCTTCCTCCAAACACAGATAGTTCCATTTTGGTCTCATCTGACCACAAAACGTTCTCCCATGACTCCTCTGTATCATCCAAATGGTCAGTGGCAAACTTGAGATGGGCCCTGACATGTGCTGGTTTAAGCAGGAGTACCTTCCGTGCCATGCATGATTTCAAATCATGACGTCTTAGTGTATTACAGTCACCTTGCAAATGGTGGTCCCAGCTCTTTTCAGGTCATTGACCAAGTCCTGCCGTGTAGTCCTAGGCTGATTCCCCACCTTTCTAAGGATCATTGAGACCCTAGGAGGTGATATCTTGCCTGGGGCTCCACTCCGATTGAGATTGACCGTCAAGTTTAGCTTCTTCCATTTTGTAATGATTGCTCCAACAGCGGACCTTTTTTCAGCAAGCTGCTTGGCAATTTCTCACAACATCACACTCTAAATTGCCCCTAGGTGTGATTGTGAGTGCGACTGTTGTCTGGATTGGCGGGCACTCGTTCAGGGTGTACCCCGCCTCCTGCGCGATGACAGCAAGGATAGGCTCCGGCACTCCCGCGACCCTGTGAGGTTAAGCAGCTCAGAAAATGAATAGATGAAAAATAAATATAACTTAGCCTCACCCAATATGGCGGTGACGTTACTGTATCATTCTGAGCACGGGGCGCACATGTTTGCTAAGCTCTATTCTTGTCCGTGGATCTATGCTCGGCACCATTTCCGGGGTGTGATGGCGGAAGTTACGAAGTACTTTGAACTCATTGACAAAGACTTCGCAACAGCGCCATCTCGCCCTACGTACTTTATTTGTCGAGAGCGAGAGAGGGAGAGAGAGAGAGAGAGAGAGAGAGAGAGAGAGAGAGAGAGAGAGATAGAGAGAGAGAGAGAGAGAGAGAGAGAGAGAGAGAGAGAGAGAGAGAGAGAGAGAGAGAGAGAGAGAGAGAGAGAGAGAGAGAGAGAGAGAGAGAGAGAGAGAAAGAGAGAGAAAAGCGAGGGAGAAACCCCTCACAGTGAGTTTGTTTTGGAGAAGAGTTGCTCGATAAATATGTTGGATTTCGAACTGATACGTCCTTTCTCACACGGAGCCATGAACAAATGAATTCGCGAGGTATTAAATTTGGATTCCAAAAAGGAGAACGAGTGCTGTGCTTCGAACCCGACCCAACCAAGGCTAAAGTCTTGTATGACGCAAAGGTAACAGACACCTTGTGCGCCTATTATGTTGTATGATTCCTAATCTAGTTAATCCTATACCATAGAGTGGATGGTTGAAACCTCAAGGATAACCTGATGGAAATGGCTACGAGATTCTGGCTATAACAGCAAACATGTATTCCGTACCAAGTGTAGTTTACGCGTGTGGATACCTTTTCCGACTGCTGCTGTTTATATAACAGGCCCTCGGTAATTGTAAATAGATTAAACAGCACGTTTTTTTTTCATTATTATTATTTTTGTTCTACATCGCGACGGTGCCTGTTCAAAACCCAGCGGGAAGTCGTTTGCTAACGGAAGTTAGCATGCGACATTCTTGTTTTGTTTTTACATACCGGAGGACTGTTGTTTTCACTACCAATTTTCTACTAAAACAATTGTTTTGCTGTGACCACGCTTTAGAGACCGAAACAAACTACTGCGCTTTTTAATGTAATAATGGCTTGCAAAAGTATACCCCAGCCTCAAATGTAAAGGTTATTTAATTGTCGTTTCCTCATGCGACAGAACAACACAAAGTGACCCACTGTTGTGAAGTGGAAAATCATACGGTTTCCATTTTCTTTTATGAATATATTTACAAATGTGGCGTGCAAAGATATTCAGCCCCTTTATTTTGATACCCCGAAATAAAATCCAATGTAACTTGTCTTTAGAAGTCACACTTGGTAAATAGTCCATGTGTGTGTAATCTAATGAATACATTTGTTTTGTGAATTCTTACGGAGTTGTCTAATGAATACATTTGTGAATTCTTACGGAGCAACGTGACAACAAAACAAAATAGCATTACAGACGCGTATGAAATCGTTCATAACGAATAGAATCATGGTGGGAGGGGATTGCTGAAGTGCATGACCTTTTATACTGCCCTCACTGTTTTTGCTAAAGATGTTCAATTTGCGCTGGTTAAGTCGAGTTTTTAAGTTATTAAATGTTTTTTGTGTGGACGTCTCGGTTTCCTGTAGTAGCCATTGGTAGATTTTTATTTTATTTTATTTTTTATTAAACTGAATCATGTCAGACAATCGGAGGAGTTTCCCCAAGCAGAAGACTGAATCAAATGATTACTGAGATATGTTGAGAAATAATGAACTTTTCCTACTTAACTTTATTTTTAAGGGACTTTTTGACCACATTCTATCACCTAGAAACGTTCCTCCAAAAGGCCCTTAAAAAAAACGATACTCAAAATTCAATTTCCGCAGAATCCATTGTCTAATTGTTAAAATTGTTGCTGCATTATACTCTTGTTGAAGTGCCTTTTCCAATTAGGCATTTTGACAGACTGTCATTTTTTGTAAATCTGGTCACGTTGCTCCTTGGAGGTTTGTTTTTGAACAAACAACACCATGAAGCCAAAGGAACACACCATACAGGTCAGGGACAAAGTTGTGGAGAATTTCAGGGCAGGATTAGGGTACAAAAAAATATCCCAAGCTTTGAACATCTCACGGAGCACTGTTCAATCAATCATCCGAAAATGGAAGGAGCATGGCACAACTGGAACGCTACCAAGAAATGGTCGTCCACCGAAACTGGAAGGCCAGACAAGGAGATCATTGATCAGAGAACCATCGAAAAGGCCAGTGGTAACTCTGGAGAAGCTGCACAAATCCACAGCTCAGGTGGGTGAATTGGTCCACAGGACAACTACTTGTCATGCGCTCTGAAAAGTTAGGTTCAAATAAAAGAGCAGTAAGATGAATGCTATGGTTGAAAACATGTCATTTGGAGTGACAGCCCCATTTACAGTTTTCCAAAAGCCATGTGGGGGGCTTCGTTTACATGTGGAATAATGTGCCCTGGTCGGTTGAGGCCAAAAGTGAAATTTTGATCGAAATCCTAGCTGCAATGTGTGGTGGAAAGCAAACATGGGGTTGCCAGAGTCTTCATCATTTTCTTCCACAGGAACTGGAACGTTGATCCATGTTGGAGGCTGGAGTCAAATGCAACAAGGAAAAGTCAAGGATGAAAACCTGTTGGGAGTCCTGAACTTTAGCCTGGGGCAGAGGGTGATCTTCCAGCAGGACAATTACCCTAAACATACAACCAGGGCTGAATTATGTGGTTTAGGTCAAACCCTGTTCACATGACTTTGAATGCTCAAGGGAAAGTCCAGAACTCAATACCATGAGGATGTGTGAAGCTGGTAGAGACATACCACAAATGACTTCCGAGGGAATTGTGAATCCTTCCACTTTGCAATTATGTGACCCTATTTGTAGTGCATGAACACCTAATAAAATGTATGTGGTTTTAACATGACTAAATTTAAAACATTTCAAGGGATATGAATACTTTTGCAAGCCACTGTACATTCAAAGATCTTAAAATGCTCACAAGCTCATGCTCAATGTCGAGTGAAGTCACGTACTCTCCATAAGGTTTGGCTAAGTTCATTTCATCTTTACATTACAGGTCCTTGATATATTGATAGGCAAGGGTGAACATGGAAGGCGAATCCCGAAGTACTTGATTCACTTTAATGGTTGGAGCAGAAGGTAACCATGTCACAGAACACTGTAGCCTTAGTTAAAAATCAACTAATTACGTTTCTACGAAAATGTATGTTTATGTATAGCTGGGATCGCTGGGCTGCAGAGGATCATGTCCTAAAGGATACAAAGGAAAGCCGCAAGTTGCAACGTAAACTGGCGCATGAAGCTCTTGGTCGCATGTAAGTTTGGGTACTTCCATCCTCTTAACTTCTCACTACCATTGTTGATCTACCTAACTATATTAGCAGTTGAGATTGTGCTTCAAGTCTTGTTTCGGGGCGGTAGGAAGAAAAAGGGACGGGCCAAGAGGCGACATCCTTCTGGCACTAAATCCTCCCTGAAGACTCTCGCTAAGGAGGACGACAGTGATGACACGTGTGAGAAGTCTCGCCTTCCTCCCAATTGATTGCATCCTGTCTCTCGCTGCAATTATCGCAAGCCCCTCTTATAATTCTCTCCCCAGGCTTGATTTCAACTTCTGGTAGCAGTGAGGGAGACGGTTCTGAAGCAGAATCTTCGAATAGCGGGGACACTACGTTCTCTGAGGACATCAATAAAATGGTAAATAAACATCTCTGATTGAGAGAACTTGGAGGGTAAAATATGGATGTTCCCACAGTTCCTTCTGTTTTTTTCACGTGTTTGAGCAAACACACTAAGCCCCTGAGTGGTCCCTTTGACCACTGTGAGCAACATCAGATGTGAGTCATCCATTGAATTACGATGCCTTGTGAAAGTATTGGATTGTATTGACTCTTGAACTTTTCAACCTCTCGCCACATTTCAGGCTTCAAACATAAAGACATAAAATTATTTTTTTTTTGTCAAGAATCAACAACAAGTGGGACACAATCGTGAAGTGGAATGAAATTTATTGGATATTTTATGTTTTTTTCACAACTAATAACCTGAAAAGTGGGGCGTGCAATCAACGTTCCCTCTAATTTTTTACATGTCTGAGCAAACACACTAAGGCAGTAAGTGCCCCCTTTGACTACCATGAACAACATCAGACGAATGCACTTTGTCAGATCAGTGTCATCCATTGAAGTTACATGCCTCATTCAAAGATTCAGATTATAGCATTTACATTCCAATCAGAACATTTTTAAGAACAATTTTGTGTTTTTGCAAACTTACAATGAAAATGTCAACAAACAAAAAAATACATTGCTAACAAACCAAGCGAACTATGGACTGTAAATTTGAAATGTCGCATCCAACTTTGTTTCATTTTTATTTTTTAACCCACAATGATATCCCCATCTGTTTTCCTTGGTGTAAAACTTAACAGAATAAATTTAGCAATTAATGTTGAAAGCTGAATGATGGTACCAAACAGTTTTAAGGTTAATGTTATCAGTTCTATTTTTAAAATACAGAATTACCTTTTTGTGCACTGTATTGTCTGTGCTTTCATCCTCGATCAGGCTGGGCCAAGGTGGAATGTTAACATTATACACCATCTCATCCTGCACTTTCTACTTTGGCTTCAGACCAGACCTTTCTCACTCAGAAAAAGAGAAAATCTCATCCAGTTTCACCACTTTTTCTTCTTCTTCATTATTACTATTATTACATTCACTCATATGACATTCATTAAAGCGACAGCATTTCTTTTTTTTTCCTTTTTTTTTTTTTACTTTTGACATTATTATCGAGAGCAGGGGTGCTCAATGCGTCGGCGATCGCGAGGCAGTCTTGGTCGATCGCGGGACGGCGTGCCAAAAAAAAAAAAAACGTCAGCCAATGTTTTCTTAACTGCGTGCGTGTGTAATTGTGCACTGCTGATGCAGTCTCTTTACAGATATTCTGTGTTGAGCACAAAAAAAATCCAATGCAAATTGAAAGTATGACACAGCTTGTGTTTGTGTTTGTGGCATTTTGCAATGTGATTCAATGAGTGAGGAATGACTGGTTGTTACATCCAATGGCACAATTCACATACGCACTGTAAAAAAATTAAAAGAAACCACTGGTTAAAAATAAAAAAAATCCGGCCTTTATGGAAGAGTGGCAAGAAGAAAGCCATTTCTCAAAGATACCCATAAAAAGTCTGGTTTAAAGTTTGACACAAGCCACCTGGGAGACACACCAAGCATGTGAAAGAAGGTGCTCTGTTCAGATGAAACCAAAATCAAACTTTTTTTTTTTTTCCGACAATGCAAAACGATATGTTTGGCGTAAAAGCAAACACAGCTCATCACCCCACTGTCAAACATTGTGGTGGTAGCCCCATGGTTTGGGCCTGCTTTTCTTCAGCAGGGACAGGGAAGATGGTTAAAATTGATGGGAAGATGAATGGAGCTAAATACAGGATCATTCTTGATCATAGGATTATGATTAGGGCTCATCCTGCACTATTTGATTGAGTGAATTAAAAAAAAAAAAAGGCATAACTTTTGCTACGTCACCTTTCTGGTATACTCGGGTACTTTGCCATGTGATTGTGAATTTGTTGAACTGACAACAGCGATGCATTCCTGTTGATGGCTAGCAGAACATTGTTGTTGAGAATTTGAAGTTGCTCTGGGTTCGATTTGTTTACCAGTGTCAACTCGTTCCTTTTCTCTGTCTTTGGCGTTCTCCCCCTACTCTTGTTGCATGGTTGAACCTCGGTGGTGGGAGCAGTTATGGCACAAAGCACCGGTTTGGTGCTTGAAAGGCTTCATTGGCGCCTTTGAATACTACTCTTCCCTGGTCACCGTCACTAAACTTTTACTCTCCTCTCGCACCTCACCATGCTCCTTTTCTCCTTCTCACTTATTTTTCGCTGCACATGCCTGCACAGTCACATCTCACCCACGTATAGATGCACACGCCCACACACACCGAGCTTGTCACAGTATCCGTAACAAGACTGTTCTCGTTTGAAAATCTTGTCCAATTTCTCTGCTTTTTCTTCGATTTGCACATACTCTGGCAGTCATCTTAAAAATAACAGCCTTTCTCTCTCTCTCTTTTGCTTTTTTTTTAACTTTCACCATTATTACAGAGAGCAAACATAGGCAGCGTGTCTCGCTTGACTTCGCTCTATCTTCCTCAGTCCTTTGACTAACTCAATACCGGTGGTGGGCACTTAAGGGCGCCGTCATTGTAAACGTCGGTTGGTGGGCTGCGTAAGTACATCTGTGAATTGGATGCAGCCAGTCGCCCTTCAGGAACTGAATCACATTACAAAATGGCACAAACTGAATAGCTGTATGTCATACTTTCATTTCGGGGTAGAATTAAAAAAAAAAAAAAAATTGTGGGGCACAATGCAGAATGTCTGCGCAGAGATCACATCAGCAGTGCGCAATTGCGCACTCGCACTTCTTAGAGGTCACATTGGTTGTACTTATTCTAAATTTTCATTGCACTAATTTACAAGCATTCCTGCATATCATTGTTGCCAGGAGAACATTGTTTTAGTCACTTTAAGACTTTTTTTTTTTTTTGTCGCAGAAAGTTGAACCTGATATCAGTGTCAAGAGGGAAAGTGAGGAGAGGATTGTACATGTTGACATCACTATCCCAGAAGTCCTCAAGAAGAAATTGGAGGATGACTGCTTTTACATCAATAAGAGGAAGAAGGTATTGGAAAATACAGTGCCCTCCGTAATTATTGGCACCCCTGGTTAACGTAACTACTGTAGAAATGTCAGAAATGCTTCAGTTATATTTATTTCCTGGGAATTATAATTATATATTTTAAATTATAATTATAATAAGGGTGCCAATAATTGTGGAACAGGTGATTTAATGAAAAATAATTATTTTTCAGTCAGGGATTTTTTTTATTTTCTTACAATTCATTTGAGTTGAAGGTAACATTTTTCTAAAATTTTCAGTGTGTCAGTATTCTTCTGCAATAAGCACTGAATTTATTTTAAGGCTTTTAACACATCTTATCCGGGGGTGCCAATAATTATGGAGAGCACTGTATCCTTCTTTTTTCTATTCGGAAAAAATGCTCGGGTTCCACTTTGTAATATTAAATGACCATTTTTATGTTGCATTTTGATTTGAAAATTAATTTGAAGTGATCCCCTCAGAACATGTCAAACTTCTTCGTTCACTTTTTGCATGGAAAAGTCGAGCAGGAAGAGGTATTTATTGCTGTGTTTCTGATAATGAAATAAAAAAACGTTTTTCATGTTTAATATTTGTTGGAGAATAATTACATACTTCTTTTGGATATCAAGGTCCCTTTAACATGTTGGTGTTGCAGAAGTGTTAGCTCAGAAAGTTAAGTCCATTGAAACTACTTTTTCCTTTTCAGTTGGTGATGGTTCCTTGTCAGACGAATGTTGTGCAGATCTTGGAGTCGTATGTGAAGCACTTTACCATTAACAAGGCTTTCATGGCCAACGAGCGCTACAGGCGGCAGCAACAGCAGAGTATGACACAGAGCAGCAGCCCCCAGCCAATCCCTCCAGAAAAGAAGTAAGCATGCTGAGAGGGGGGAATGGGGAAGACTAGGACTTTTGTGGACTCCCCGTCAAACTGTTGAAGTTTGGTTGCTTGATTCCTGTTTGATTTTACTGTCCTACAAATGCAGTGATGAGTATTACCACATTTTGTTTTATTTTATTTAAGTGAGGAGTTGTGTAAGGAAATGGTTGATGGCCTGAGGATCACGTTTGACTTCACTCTCCCCATGATCCTCCTCTATCCGTGTGAGCAAGCTCAGTTTAAAAAGGTCAGCTCTTCTCGGCTTTTCTTGTCCGTCAACGAAGGATCCCCGTGCCCCAGCAAGTAAGTGGAACTGGCTCAGAATCTGATTGAGGAACTACGGGCTCACTGTCACGGCATTTTGTCTTTCACCCAAGCACCCAGCGAGAGCGCAGTCCCAGCCCGGCAGGTCACAACCCCCCCACGCCTCAGTCAACAGACAGCCAGCCAGCCCTGAGTGATGTTTCCACCACTACGCCCACCGCTCCGACTCCAAAGCGCCGTCGCCATCCTGACATGGACTGTATCTCGTACCAGTCCCAGTCGCTCAGGCGTTCCACCAGGAATACGCCCGGGGAACGCCTGGCGGAAGGGAGCAGTGGCGGTAGATACATTTTAGTGGCTGTGTAGTTATCTGAGGTAGCATCTATTCCTGTACATTTTTCTTGAAATGATTGCTTTTGTTTATAAATGACCGAGGTGGAGGCAGTTCAACAGCATCGCCGCAACTCAAACGGCGCTTGATCGACAGCTCATCACAATCAAAATTCATCCTCAACCTTGAGAGAAGTAAGTTGACCAGCCAGACAAAGAGAAACAAGGACATTACTCCTTTGGTTCATTAAACCTTCCATAAGTTTTGGAAAACAAAGTGATTGCATAAATATAATTTAAAACGCAGTTGATTTATTTATTTATTTATTTTTGTACTAATGTGTTTAACCCAATAGGTGGCGCAAGACTACTTTTTGTTGCCTCATTCCTCCTCCTGATAAACTACTTTGTCGGAGGCCTACCATTTGTCTTAGGTGTTGTTCACATCACTTGCTTGCTCTATTGGAGATGAGCCTCACAAATACCTGTTATCCTCTTTATACAGAAACTCCTGTACATAGTGGTTCATCCTCCCCGTTGCCCTTGACTCCAAGCAAAGAACGAAGCGGACCATTCCATGGCCTTGAGAGCCGTCGAAATAATGAGCTCAACGAGGTGACAAACCAATGTGTAATCTTGGTGATGTGTAAAGTAAGCAACAGTATATTTGGATTACATATAGTAAACCCATTATTTGAGTATTGAACACACAACTATTTGGTGTCATGCGACATAAGACGTTTTCCACTATCCTGTCTGTCAGGTTCTGAGTTGGAAGCTGACCCCTGATAACTATCCCTTGAATGACCAGCCTCCTCCACCTTCCTACCTTTATGGAGTGCAGCACCTTCTGCGACTTTTTGGTTGGTATTCTTTTCCCTATTGATCCACTCACATAATCTTTATTTAATTGCAGCCTGTTAACTGACTATTTTGTTACAGTGCCCGCATAACCTCTGCATCATGTTTACCTTATTTATCCAGTTAAGCTCCCCGAGATCCTTGGAAAGATGCAGATCCCTGAAAGAAATCTAAGAGCCTTGGTCAAACATCTTGAGCTTTTTCTCAGGTAACTGGTAACTAAAATTAAACCTAATTGCTTTAACGATATTACTGTATGTAACCTAAACAAAATTAACAATAGTATCATTGTTTTTTTTTCTTTTTATGCCGTTGATGTAATGATATTAGAGCAGAGTCAAGTGTATCCTTTATATTTTTTTTTCGATGAACAATATTGAAATGTAGACTATTAAATAAAATATCTGGGATAAATAACAAATACAAATAAAACTCTGGGCTCTGTTCATAAAAAAAATGCACTTTAAGTAATAGTCATAAACCCACTGAAGGGGATACAAAAATGTCTTATTAGACACACACACACAGCAGCAGTTTTTAAAAAGCATGCAAAATATGAATTAAAAAAAAAAAAAGAATCACTGTAAAATAAGGCTCTTAAATCATGAAAGACAATGCCAGCCCTTGAACTCCAGGACTGTGAAGTCACCAGTCAATGACATATTTTGCTGTAGTCAACAACGGACTGAATTACGTGCTCCACGGCAGTTATGGTGAATAAAACAGTTATACTTTCCTGTGTGTGTATTTTGTGGGAGACTAACACACAACAATTCAGAGCAAGGTGCTGGTGTTTTAAACGACATTCCTACAGTCGAGCGAGCTTTAGCTTAGCTTGTGAGATAGCAAACATAATAAACAGTTAACTTTCCTTTCGTGTTTGTTGTGAGGATGTACATGCGACATATTGACTGTGGCTATGGATTATTGGACAGAGCCAATGGTGGTCAACAAGCCCACTAGCAGCAAATACATACAAACCTCGCCACTTGTAGCCACTACAAGTGAGAAATTGGAAAAACAGAGTCCGGAAAAAACAGTCATGTCCATTTTATTTCTCAAATGATAAGTCTTTGTCGTAATTATTATGACGGGAAACTAGACTGTAGTCATTGGGTCAAATTGGCCTTAAGGCTTTTTCACCCCACTGAAATGTTTATGCACATTGTCAAGAATCTCGGGTAAAAGCTTCAATAACCTGGACTATTTAGTGAACGAGATGTGTTTACTAGCTTGCACTTGCAAAATCGTCACAAGTTCCCAAACAGAATATATGTAAATTCATAAAAATCAGCAAACTTAACAAAAGTCAAAGAACAAAAACAACAAAAGTCAAGGAGTATAAGAAAAGGAGAGCATGAGTGGATTGTCGGTAGGGACAGAGCATGTGTTAGAGGGAGGGAGATGAGTGGGTGTTACACAAGCACAGAGAGTCTAATCTTTAAATCCTCCCAAGCGATCTTCAGTTGAGCTGCTCCCAAACCGAAGGGATTTGGTTCGCAGTCTCTAATCAAACCCACACAGTACTGCCTGCTGACACCATGTTGTGCTGTGGAGCAGAATTTGATACAAACCAGGAGTTGAGCACAAGAAGTACTGTATCTATCAGCCCTACAAAATGAAGGCTGCCTCCGGTCTCCAACTCAACGATAAATTACATCTTAGAACAAATCAGCGCTAAAAGGAGATGGAAATGCACTGCGTCAAAGTATCACACCTCCTGTGTGGTGCTCCGCATTTTCAGGATAGAGGGATGAAATGTAGCGTTCTCATGATGAGATTGCGTCTCAATCAATATATCCTGGGAACATGTTTTTTATTTTTTTGAGGCCAATGGCAAGAAAACAATTTTGTCATGGAGACCAAAGTCTTGCATTGAGGATAAACCCCTAACATGACTATGATTTTCTCAGGAGAAGGAGACCTTACATTTTTCTCCAGTTCTGCAAATCGAGAGTGAGGGGTTGTTTGCATTTGCTCTCCTTGCCATTTGGTTGCCTTGTTTGTCAGTTGTCATCAAAACGTTCTGCAGTTCCTTTCTGATGAGTGTAATTTGTTTGCATTGAGATTAGGAGGACCGGTGGAGCTAAGACGAGATGGCCAGATTTAGAGGATTTGGACGAGTAGCGGATACTAAGAAGATTCCGGATTATTTTCCCTGCTGCTGATTAGATGGGAGGGAGAGGGGTTGGGAAGGCTGGGTTCATGCTTACTGCTGCTCGGTCATGTTCTGTTTGGATGGCTGTAGAAGAGCATTTTTATTTCCAAAGTGTACCTCCATAGGAGGGTACTGGCACTAACATTACTGAAAAATGAGGCAAAAGTCAGAATCAAATAGTGCATTGCATGTGTCTGCTGTATGACCACTGACAACAGTACATAATTGAAGATCCTCAAACACCTCACCCTTCTGTTCTTTCATACAGGTTTCTGGCTGAGTTCCAGGAGGATTTCTTTCCCGAATCTGCTTATGTGTCAGCATCCGAGGCTCACAATAACATGAAGCAACCAAGGCCTGTTTACTGAAAGGGCCGGATGGTCTCTGTCTTCACACTAGCATAACTTATCAGAATGACTTTGCATTTGTACTGAGAAAAATAAAACATGGAGGTCCCTCCTCCAAAAGCACTGTTTTTGATTCTGTTTTCAAAACGAAATTACCCATCAATTTGATGTATATGTAATAGCCATCAATTTGTGTATATGTAATGATATAAAGAGACTGTACATTTATGGTTTCACAGTCAATGACCCTTTCCCAAATGACTTTATCCACACATGGACAAAATTGTTGGTACCCTCTCTGAATGAAATCAAAACAATGGTCACTGAATTAACTTGAAACTGACACAATACAAATTAACCAATGAAAATGGAGCATCTGCCTTACAGTTATGAGATTATTATGGGTTCAAATCCCTGTCCCGCCTATGTGGAATTTGCATGTTCTCCCTGTGCCTATGAGGGTTTTCGCTGGGTACTCCGGTTCCCTCCCAAAAACATACATGGTAGGTTAATTGAAGACTAAATTGCCTGTAAGTTTGAGTGAATGGTTATGTGCCCTGTGATTGGTTCTCCTTGGTTTTCCTGGCTGTGTGCTTCAGGTCATTGTCGTGTTGAAAGACCCAGCCATGACCCATCTTCAATGCTCTGACTGAGAGAAAGAGGTTCCTCAAAGTCTCACAATACATGGCCGCGGTCATCCTCTCCTTAATACAGTGCAGTCGTCCTGTCCCATGTGCAGAAAAACACACCCAAAGCAAGATGCTACCACCCCGTATGCTTCACTGTAGGGATGGTGTTCGTGGGATGGAACTCATCATTCGTCTTCCTCCGACCACGGATAGTAGGATTATCACCAAAAAGTTCCATTTTGGTCTCATCTGACCACAAGACGTTCTCCCATGACTCCTCTGTATCATCCAAATGGTCATTGGCAAACTTGAGATGGGCCCTGACATATGCTGGTTTAACCAGGAGTACCTTCCTTGCCATGCATGATTTCAAATCATGACGTCTTAGTGTATTACCAACAGTCACCTTGGAAACGGTGGTCCCAGCTCTTTTCAGATCATTGACCAAGTCATGCCGTGTAGTCCTGGGCTGATTCCTCAGCTTTCTAAGGATCATTGAGACCCCACGAGGTGATATCTTGCATGGGGCTCCACTCCAATTGAGATTGACCGTCAAGTTTAGCTGCTTCCATTTTGTAATGATTGCTCCAACAGCAGACGTTTTTTTCAGCAAGCTGCTTGGCAATTTCTCTGTAGCCCTTTCCAGCCATGTGGAGTTGTACAATTTTGTCTCTGCTGTCTTTGGACAGCTCTTTGGTCTTGGCCATGTTACAAGTCTGAGTCTTACTGATTGTATGGGGTGGACAGGTGTCCTTATCCAGCTAACGACCTCACACAGGTGGATCTGATTCAGGATAATACATGGAGTGAAGGTCGACTTTTAAAGGCGGACTAACGGGTCTTTGAGGGTCAGAATTCTAGCTGATAGGTGTTCAAATACTTATTTGCAGCTGCATCACACAAATCGGTAAAAAAATCATTCATTGTGATTTATGGATTTTTGTTTTTTATATTATCTCTCTCTAAGTGGACATGCACATACGATGAAAATTTCCGACCCCTCTGTAATTTCTAAGTGGGAGAACTTGCAATAATGCAGGGTGTTCTTCTCTGGAGCTTTGTTGAAGGATTCCTGGCGCGTCTCCTGTCCTGCCACTTGTCCAGGCCACCAGTGTTCAATATGTCCATGTTTTTGGCAGATACAAGTTTTAGAAACTCCTCATGCACTTTAAATGAACTGTCAATGGTTCAGGGGTAGTTTTGATTTGAGAGCTTGGCACCCTCAGTATACTGTGCTTCCGCTGACACCATGTATTGCACCATTTAATGCAGAATTTTTGACATTAATGATTCTCATTCAAGTATGCTACCCATAGTTCGTTGAACTTGTGGCTCAATTACGAATGTTCTGCTATGTTTGCAAGAAACCCTAACTTTGCGTTGTGTGTAATATGGTCAGGTGAGGTGTTACCTGGTGTTTTGCCAACTATATAAGGCAGTTGTCTGCGCTTCCCGGTAACAATGCGTCAAACCCTGAGGTAAAACAGCTTACGTTTGTCTTGAATAATGTATCGCTGCCTCAAAACAATCATGGATGACAATGCATCTTAGCAAACTGGGTACATAGACTTGGCTTTAAATTTGAACATGTAAACTGTTTCCTATTCTTGGTAATATTGCTGTTGAAGCAAAAACAGCGATTCTTTTTTAGAAGGAATGAATATGAAAAATCTTGTTTATCTTAGGTCTTTCATTAAATTCTGCACATGTACTGTAGATTTGGAAATTATAGATCTTTGTCGCGTGGTTGGTGTACTGTGTTTAAAAGGTCAAGGTCTTTTCCCTAAATTTGTCCTCTTGGTGTGATGTCATTTTAAGAAAGTAGTTAAATGTTAAAAATGTAAAAACCACTAGCAAAATTGACACTAAGCGGAAAGGCACAATCGAATGGTTTAGGTATGTGCGTGTTAAAATGGGCTAGTCAAAGTCCACACAGAAATCCCATTCCCATAGGGAATGGCAAGACTTGGAAATTGCTGCAAATCCGATCTGACTGAACTTGAGCTATTTTGGAAAGACAAATGTGCAAACATTCCAGTGTGTATATGTGCACAGCTGGTAGAGACATTCCCCAAAAGACTTGCAAAATGAAATTGCAGCAAAGGGTGTCGTTTCACAGTAGGAACGCAACAGGGTTGAATACAAACACAATGGTGAACATCAAACCTCAATTAAAAAAAGTGTATTTTTGTGGTTGTATGGTGGCAAAGAGTGAAAAGGTTAAAAGAATATTCATACTTTTTCAAGGCACTGTAAGTCCCCAGTGGTGGCACGATGACATGTCTGGTTAGTGTCTGACTTGCAGTTCTGAGGACCGGAGTCCAAATTCTGGCCCTGCCTGTAATGTTCTCCCCCGTGCCTGTGTGTGTTTTCTCTGGGAATTCTGTTTTTCTCCTATATCCCATAAACATACATTTATTTGAGGCTCTAAATTGCCCCGAGGTGTGATTGTGTGTGTGAATGAATGTTTGTCTCTACCCCACCTCCTGCCTGTAGATAGCTGGGATACGCTCCATCACTCCCGTGACTCTTGTGAGGATAAGCAGCTCGGAAAATGGATGGATGTAAGTCCCACTGAAGGCGGTTTTGCGAAATGCACTACCTGCCACCGTGGTTTATCACTCATATAGTCAGGTCCATGACTCTTGCAACATTGACACATTTATGTTTTTTTTTTGTCTCCATACACCACGAAAATTGATTTTAAAAGAAATGAACTTGAAGGGCTATAATTGAAGACTGTCCTCGCTATTTTAAGGGTGTTTACATCCAAATGAATGGTACAGGAATCACAACAGTTTGTCCATATGCTACCCATTTTTTTACTTTACTTTTAGGGACTGTAGCTCCCCACTTTTTTGCAACAGTATTTCATTGTCTTTATGAGATCTTTTCAGTGAGCGGAACTCTTCCTTACTGCAAACATCTTCTACCTCATTTCTGGCTCCTAATGGGTAATCACATAAGGCTCAATGTTATCCACAGTGGATCAGATACTTGTAATGAACCTCTTATCACTGCAACCCAAGATGACACTCTCTTACCTGCTGCTATCATGTAGCCGTAGAAGCCACCAGCTTAAGTCTCTTGATGGAACGCCAATCGATTTTTCAACCACAAACTGTCTCTACCATTTACCACATAATTAAATTATAGAAGCTTTTATCTCACCTTCTAAGTGCTGTTGCTTCCACCTTCCACCTGATTGTGCCTGTATTGTTTGCAGCATCCACATGCTAACCACCCTCCCTCTCTGTTTCTGGATGGTTCTTCCTTACCTCTTCAGTCCTTGCTCAAAGTAGATCCTGACAAGAGACCAAAAACTGCCCTCAAGTGTGCGCTTCATTCACTTTGGACTCTCCACTTTGTCACGTTCTCAGATGTATCCATGTTGGTTTCTACCTTCATCCTGTTCATCCTTTATTCATTCATTTGGCTCTTTGGAATTAGAAAAAATATTGAAAGACGAAAGAGCACATGCCAGCTCTTCACCATCTTCTGACTCTTCTTGGACGTCTTTTGGCTTCGGCACTGACCTGAAGTTAGTTGGCTCAGGTCTCACCCCTGTAAACGATTCCAGTGTCTCTAAATGTTTTGCGGTCCGGAGGTTTTCCATCGAGGGGACCGATGAACAGCGGATCAGAGTCAATGAATGGAGGGAAACCTCTTTTCTAGGAAATGATGAGTGAGTATGACACTGCATTCTCTTGTGCTTTGGGATCCCTTCTGTTACTTCACCAAGAAGGACATATTATCTGGAAACCACATGAAACTAATTCAGTATAATTTAGAATAGAAAAGTAACTTAGAAAACAAGCAAAGGTGTGCCTGTCCACATTCAGTGTTATGAGACTGCAACTCCAGTATAACAGAAATGCCACTCCTCTGTTATGCTTAATCCTTTCTTTAAAAACCAAACATCTGACCACATTGACTGGCTGATACCTCTGTATTAATTATGTGTGTGTGTATACGTGTGTTAAACATTCTTTGAAGCTCCAGTATTTACAATATAGTTAGATCAGGCAGCTGTGGAATAATGATGAAATATGGGCTTCAATACAAAAAAAAAAAGAATACCAGGTCAGTCGCTGTCTGTCTTCAACTCCTGGCTTGATTTCCCCGACAGTGTAAAATAAATCAATGAATGTGCATAGATAGATAGATAGATAGATAGATAGATAGATAGATAGATAGATATAGCACCTTGTGAAAGTATTTGCTCCCCTTGAACTTTTCAACCTTTTGCCACGTTTTAGACTTTAAACATGAAGACAAAGTTTTTTTTTCCCAGAATCAACAACAAGTGGGACACAATCGTGAAGTGGAATGAAATCTGTTGGATATTTTAAACTTCTTTAACAAATTAAAAACCTGAAAAGTGGGGTGTGCAATATTATTCAGCTCCCTTGCATTCATTCTTTCTATCGCCACCTTTTACTGCAATTACAGATGCAAGTCACTTGAGATATGTCTCTATCAGTTTTGCACAACAAGAGAGTGAAGTTCTTGCCCATTCTTCCATGCAAAACAGCTCGAGCTCAGTGAGGTTGGATGGAGAGCATTTGTGAACAGCAATCTTCAGCTCTGCCCATAGATTCTCAATTGGATTCAGGTCTGGACTTTGACTTGGCCATTCAAATACCTGGATACATTTATTTGTGAACCATTCCATTTTCGATTTGGCTTTATGTTTTGGATCATTGTCCTGTTGGAAGATAAATCTCCGTCTCAGTGTGTCCAAAAAGTTCGATTTTGGTGTCATCTGACCAGAGCACCTTCTTCCACATGTTTGGTGTGTCTCTCAGGTGGCTTGTGTCAAACTTTAAACCAGACTTTTTATGGATAACTTTGAGACATGGCTTTCTTCTTGCCATTCTTCCATAAAGGCCAGATTTGTGCAGCGTACGGCTGAATGTTGCCCTATGGACAGACACTCCCACCTCAGCTGTAGATCTCTGCAGTTCATCCAGAGTGATCATGAGCCTCTTGGCTGTATCTCTGATCAGTCTTCTCCTTGTTCGAGGTGAAAGTTCAGAGGGATGGCCGCGTCTTGGTAGATTTGCAGTGGTCTGATACTCCTTCCATTTCCATATGATTGCTTGCACAGTGCTCTTTGAGATGTTTAAAGCTTGGGAAATCTTTTTGTATCCAAATCCGGCTTTAAATTTCTCCACAACAGTATCTCGGACCTGCCTGGTGTGTTCCTTGGTCTTCATGATGCTCTCTTCACTTCAAACAGAACCCTGAGACTATCACAGAGCAGGTGCATTTATATGGAGTCTTGATTACAAAGAGGTGGATTCTACTTATCATCATCACTCAACATTGGATCATTCGGAGATCCTCACTGAATTTCTGGAGTGAGTTTGCTGCACTGAAAGTTAGGGGGCCGAATAATATTGCACGCCCCACTTTTCAGTTTTTAATTTGTTAAAAAAGTATAAAATATCCAATAAATTTCATTCCACTTCACGATTGTGTTCCACTTGTTGTTGATTCTTGACAAAAAAATAATTTCATATCTTTATGTTTGAAGCCTGAAATGTTGTGAAAAGTTGCAACGTTCAAGGGGGCTTTTACAAGGCACTGTAATTAGATACTGTAGATTAAACAGTCACAGGAGCAACATTCGCCATTACAGCTGATTGCAGGGCACATGTAACATACAACAATTGCATTCACAATCACACCTAGGGTCTATTTAGAGTCCCCAATTAATGTAGGTTAATGCATGTTTTGGGATGTGCCAGGAGAAAACCCACACAGGTGTGGCTAGGATTTGAACCCCATCTCTCAGAACTGTGAGGCAGACGGTCTAACCAGCCACACCAATATGCCACCTGTATATGATAATATATATATTTATATATTTGTAATTTTGTTCCACCCTTTTGACTAATACCAATGAAGAATGAGTCCCCTCGGAATGCTGTGGAGTCTCTCTGCAGACCATGGATTTGTTGTAAAATGTGGTGACAAAAATGTCAGGAATAGCCCATTAGAACATTTATTTTAGGTTCAATAAATCACGTTCAGTCGGAAACAAATTAAATGGTGCTATTTGTAAGTTGACACTCATTTAACTTGAGTTTTGTTTCCACATCCCCATTTATAAGATGTATGTGCACATGTGCAACCACGTTATCTTGTTTTTTTTAAATTCCTCTCTATATTGTGTTCTTTTTGAGGTGTAGAAGTTATAGGATTACTAATAGCGGAGGAAGAACGTTTTAAAATGATTAATTTGAATCTTATTTTCCAACATCACAAAAACCTGCCATTTGAACAGGGGTGTGTCGACCTTTTATATACCTTCCCTTCACCTCCTTTTTCCATAGTTGTATTGTTGACTGTGTTCATTGTGTTAACAGAAATGAATCCATAATCCATGTGGTGTACTACTGTTTTTTTTTTCTTAATTGTATGAATAATTTGCTGAGGGGCGCCCTTTCTTTGGGTTGAGCAACTGCCCTCAAAAATGTCTGTACACGTACTGTACCTGATTATCTGTTATAAAAAACAAATTCGGCAGCACGGTGGATTAGCTGGTAAAGTGTTAGCCTCACACTTCTAAGGACCTGGGTTCGATCACGGCCCCGCCTGTGTGGAGTTTGCATGTTCTCTCCATGCCTGCATGGGTTTTCTCTGGGCACTCCAGTTTCCTCCCACATCCCAAAAACATGCAACATTAATTGGACACTCTAAATTGCCCCTAGATGTGATTGTGAGCGCAACTGTTTGTCTCGATGTGCCCTGCGATTGCTGGCAACCAGTTCAGGGTGTACCCCGCCTCCTGCCCGTTGACAGCTGGGATAGGCTCCAGCACTCTCTGTGACCCTCGTGAGGATAGGCCTAAAACGTTAATGGCTGTGAATCTGAAGTACTGTTAGAGGAAGAGCTGTGCTGTGGTTTTCAAACGCAATAGAGGGAATGATAACGTCTTGGAAAAAGCAATTTGGTCAGTTTCTCCTTAAGTGACTTCAAAACCTGTGTTGTTACTCTTTAAGATGAAATACAGCACACTTTTGTCATTAGTACTATTAATTAATGTTGTCGAGCTCTGTAAATGAAAACAAATGTATTTGTATTGGTTTGTGCAATGATGTGGATAAAACATTTGAGAGCTTCTGGAAGCTTTACGCCTCTCTTCAGGCTTTCCTTGTGGAATTTGACCATATGTGTGCTGTGATTGACTGGCGACCTTTCTTGCAATCCAGTGAGGATGACTGATATACAAAATGGATGGATAGCGGCATCTTGGTAATGGGCAGTGGAATCATCCATTAAAGGGTAACTGAGGTCAATTCTGAAGTGCGTTGACTAGTTCATTTGGCAAAGGTGTGACTCGAGTTATGAATTTTATGGTTTTAGACTTGACTCCACCGTATATTAGAACACCTGCAACTCGACTTGTGCTTGACCAGCAATGACTTCTGACTTCAGTTGGACTTGAACCTATTGACGTGAAAGACTCGTTACTTTGAACACAGCATTGACAAACTAAACGTAAGTTGTAACTCTTCATGTGCATCTTAAGGTGTCACTTAGAGTAAATATGGCAATATCACAATACTGAATGTATTAGTAATATGTAATTAAGACACAGCGTCCATACAAGTATTGCAAGTGTATCATTAGCCAGTTAATACCCTACTGGACACAATTTAGCAAATGCCAGTGTAAAGACTTTAGAATTGGAGTTCTATGCTTGGAACGTTTTGTTCTGGTCAGAACCCGAGCTGCAGCATTCTGAACGCGCTGCAGCTGTTTAATGCTCTTTTTGGGGAGTCCTGTCAGAAGACCATGACAATAATCAAGTTCACTTGAGATAAAAGTATGGCTTAGCTTCTCCTGGTCTGCTTGACACATTCCACCCTTCACTCCAGATATGTTCTTCAAATGGTAAAAGGCAATTTTTGTCATTGATTTGATATGACTGTTGAAGGTCAGGTCGGAATTCATCAGAACACCAAGGTTTCGGACTAGGTCTTTGCTTTTTAAGGTGTTAATGAACATCAGTCCTTTTTTCTTTATTGACAAAAACAATTATCTCAGTTTTGTTATGGTTTTGTTGAAAAAAAAAGTGGATTGTCCAGTTATTATCTGCTTTAGACAGTGACACATCTCAATCAAACTGTAGTTATCTGGAGACACTGTATATATAAATGTGTCATCTGCATTGCTATGACAGTCAAAATTAAAGTTTTGAAAAATTTGACCCAAGGGTAGCATGTGATTGTGAGTGTGAATTGTTTTCTTTATGTGCCCTGCGATTGGCTGGTGACCAGTCCAGTGTGTATCTTACCTCTTGCCCAAAGATAGCTAGAATAGGCTCCAGCACTCCCACGAACCTTGTGAGGATAAGCAGCGAAGAAAATGGATGGATGAATATCGAATACATGCAGTATTTAATACATTAATTAAATATAAATCAAAGTGTTGGCTTAACAGTTCTGAGGTACAGGGTTCGATCCCGGCGCCGCCTGTGTGGAGTTTGTATGTTCTCTCGGTGCATGCGTGCGTTTTCTCCGGGCAATCCGGTTTCCTTCTACATCCTAAAAACGTGCAACATTAATTGGACACTCTGCCCCGAGATGTGATTGTGAGTGTGACTGTTTGTCTCGATGTGCCCTGCAATTGGCTGGCAACCAGTTCAGGGTGTACTCCGCCTCCTGCCCGTTGACAGCTGGGATAGGCTCCAGCACTCCCCCAACCCTTGTGAGGACAAGCGCCAAAGAAAATGGATGGATGGATTAAACGTAAATATTTTTATTTTGTTGGTAAAACTCCAGGTGTGGGACTTGCGACTTGATTCTGAACTAACATGTCTTGACTTAAGACTTGACACAGAACCAGTGCAAAGACTTGAGACGTAAAGTTCAGTACTTGTGACTTGCAAAGCAATGACTAGTTCCCATTCATGAAGAACCGACTGCTTTTCTTTGTCCCTGCCCTCTTCCAAAATTACACACATCCTCCTTAAAACCTCTGTGACAGTTCGACATCTATTAACCTTTTTTTTTCTTGGTGTGTGTGTGTCCATCACCCAACCCCCACTGAGACACACATAAAGTAATTTCACTGCAGTTGTGGTTATTGTTGAAGCCTGCCCCTCTCCTGGTGGCAGCTTGAGGATTAGGGCATAGTTGAGCACAGACACAGAAGGATGGTACACTGAGTCATGAGGTAAGATATCATGAAGTATTTTTGTTGTTATATAAAATTAATCAAGGTTATGTTTGCCTCTTTCAATTGCAAATATCTCTGTATCTTGGTGAAATGGCCCCAGGCCATGTGCTTGCTCTTGCTCACTGGGTTGTGTTGGTTTATTTGGCTAGGCTCTGGGTCATGGACATTACCTATGAAAGGAGTCAGGCTGCAGTACAGAGTTTTTTTTATCGCAGCCTGACATTCTGATATGAAAGATCTGAGTGGTTTTGTAAATTTTGTAGCACTGTCCATGAACAATAAGTATGAAACTACCCTAGCTTTTGGTTGCATAGAAATTTGGAGGATAACCAGTGTTAGAATTGATTGTAGATGCTAGTCTTTTTTTTAATCAAAAGGAGTGCCTTGAGATTCAATGAGTCAAAGAGCCAAGAGAGTCAATTTGGGCATTTTGCTAACATTTTTCCTAGCTCTAACCCAAACCCCCTTTTGTCTACTACTTTTATTCTCAAGCAAAGCAGCAGAAGTCTTAGACATTTACATCACTCTCAAGTACCTCTTAATTTCTTCCATCTCAGCTTTGGCTTTAATGTTCATACTGTATGCAACTGTTTAGTATCACAGCTTGTTATATTTTTAAATGGCAACATGCTCAAATCTACCACTCCTGTTTTTTTTCTAGTATTGGATGCTTTTTACATGACTGTTTGTGTGTTTGTCTGCATGTGAGCGTATACGACTTTTGCATAAAAATCTCATAAATGGCAATTTTGCTATACTTCTACATTGAGGAGACACTTTTCCTCCACCCCCTCAAAAAAAAATAAAAACCTCACACGTGGTCTATGATCCATCTTGTTGAGTAGTCCACCTTGCTGTTTTAATGAAGCATTACGTGGTGCATATACTATATTTTGAAATGAAGAATGACAGCTTCTTGATTGTATGTGCAAGTTTTCCATCCTGTATTCAAAACCAGCTGGTCAGGTGTTACACTATTTATTGTTTGGATTTTTTGAATTCTGTGTTTGTTATCACTGACGAGCTTGATTGATTGATTGCTTACAATTAACCCAATTCCGGGGCAAAGCTATTCCATCATAAAACAGATTTGCTGTACAAGGACCATTTTGAGTAACCTTTTCAAAATTGAAGAGTTGATAAAAAACAGATTACTCTGGAAGTGGAATGTTAAAACACCCTTAAAGATGCACAAGAGACACAGATAAAAATCCATCCATCCATTTTCTTTTTGACGCTTATCCTCACGAAGGTCACAGGGAGTTCTGGAGTCTATCCCAGCTGTCAACGGGCAGGAGGCGGGATACACCCTGAACTGGTTGCTAGCCAATCACAGGGCACACAGAGACAAACAGCCACACTCACAATCACACCTAGAGGCAATTCAGAGTGTCCAATAAATATTGCATGTTTTTGGGATGTGGGAGGAAGCCGGAGTGCCGTTAGAAAACCCACACAGGCGTGGGGAGAACATGCAAACTCCACACAGGTGGAGCCAGCATCGGGATCGAACCCGGGTCCTCAGAACTGTGAGGCCAATGCTTTACCAGCAGAGTCACCGTGCTGCCATCCATAAAAATGTCTCATAAACTTAACAAAACCACAGACAGGTGTTTTTAAAAATTTTAATGAATTAAAAAAAAATTACATTTATCTAAAATAAGGCTCTAAAACTTGAAAAAAAAGGGCAGCTGCAAGAATGCCGGCGTGTCCGCTGAAGGCGCTGGAGAAAGCCCTCCACCTGTTACTCAAATACATTTACTCATATGCTATGTGTTTGTCATGATCCTGCCGCTCCAGCCTGGGCTGTGCGAGTGTCCGCGCGGTTGCGCTGATTGGGAGGTGCCCGTGTACCGACTCCTGCCTGTCCGCTCATCTGTTCTCTTCGTCCGACGTCCCAACTGCCGCTGCTGGACCGGACTGCCTGCTCGATCCCCGACCTCGGCATATAATAAACGTTTCTCCCTGAACTACCTTGCATCGTCCGAGTCCTGCATTTGGGTCCTAACCCCATTCCGATGTTTCGTGACAGTGTTGAAGTATCTGTAGTATTCTACTGGCTGAATAATGTAGCACACTGCTGTGGGTATCGTACATAAACTGTTACCTTTCTGGCCTGAGTTATGTAGGGAGTCCGACATATGCTTATGTATATGATATGATGTATGTACATGTATATGACTTACGCTTATGTAGTGGACGACACCACCACAGGCGAGCTTGCTCTGACAAATCCATACAAAGGGGCACTTTGCCTGAAATAGGGGCAATACTCACCCCCCACCAAAAACCTGCCCCATTCAGCTGTCTCTGGCTCTAGCATAGTTTGATGCAAATGAAAAGGAGCAAGCAATTAACAAAATCACAAATTCCAGTGAATGGCCATATTCCTGTTCTCAGCGCTCATTAGTAATATAGTATGGGAGAGCAACGTGCAAGAAAATATACACCCCAGTCCACTGTCGTCACGGGGCTAGTTTTCTGCCCCACCCAAAAAAGCCATCGAACTGAGATGGTGACTTGGAGTTTCAAGTGATATCTCAACAATGCAGGACTAAATTGCTCTCAATTGTTGGTTTTAAGCACTTACCTTCAAACATGTTCAATGCATTTAGAAAGAAAACATAGATCACTTTGGTGCAACTCTAAGCTTTTGACAAGCCTTAATGTGGAGAGGGACACACTGTTCACTTTCTGATTCAGCCTTCTCTCCCTCTTCTAAGAAGATATGAATGTTTCATAGCTATACATTATGAATATGCTTCAATACATATAATGAGCAGATCTCAAATACTTCGGGTCAATCATCCAGAGCAACGGTGATTGTGGTAAGGAAGTGAAGAAACTGGTTCAAGCAGATTGGAACAGCTGACGGAAGGTGTCTGGTGTGTTGTGTGACAGAAGAGTCTCTGCTAGGATGAAGAGCAAAGTTTATGAAACAGTGGTGGTGAGGCTGGCCATGATATATGGATTAGAGACGGTGGCAATGAAGAGACAACAGGAAGCAGAGCTGGAGGTGGCAGAAATGAAGATTATGAGGTTGTCGCCAGAAATTAGCAGGTTGGATATGATTAGAAGTGAGCTCATTAGAGGGACAGCCAAAGTTGGATGTTTTGAAGACAAGGTTAGAGAGAGCAGACTTTGATGGTTTGGACATGTCCAGAAGTGAGAGAGTGAGTATATTGGTAGAAGGGTGCTGATGATGGAGGTGCCAGGCAAAAGAGTGAGAAGAAGACCAAAGAGAAAATTGATGGATGTTGTGAGGGAAGACAGTAGGGGTCATGGTGTTAGAGAGGAAGATGCAGGAGATAGTTACACATGGAAAAATGACGCACTGTGGCACCCCTAATGGGACAAGCCGAAAGGAAAAGAAGAAGTAGACAAATAATAAGGAACTCATTAACCTGGGATTTCCTTTTTGGATTGTTATACAAACCCAATTTATTGTAGATACAACATAGTCACACATAAATTATCTTAGGAGAATTGGAGCAAATCACTAAATGAGGGTTTGCAGAATTTAGTCACTGCTGGTGTAACACTTTAGTCGCCTGTCTTCCGTGCAGTTAGTGTGTTAAATTCCCACTCTGTGGTGGTGTGAATGTGAGTCTGAAAGGTTGTCGCTCTTTACATGTGCCCTGTGAATGACTGTCGACCAGTCCAGTGTGTAGGCTGCCTTTTGCCCAATTTAAACAACGATAGACTCCAGCTTCCTATGACAGAATAAGGGCTAAACAAATAATATCATCCACATATTGATTCATCAAAGCATGTCTGTGAATTTTTACGAGTGATATTTGTATACAACAATCCCTAATCCTTTGTAGGATCTTCTCAATAAAATGAAGATGGCCTCACATCTGGTAATAAGCTGCTTGACGAGGATACAGCGTTAACTCAAGGAGAGACAGAATGAGGCCAAAGACACGCGGAAAACTTTCCTGTCAACAGAATTCATACAAGAATTGTGTCTACATGAAGATGCTGAAAAGCTGTGGTATAGTTCCATGAAAAAGTATTTATCCCTTTCCTGACTTCTGCATTTTTTTTATATCACACACAAATGTTTCAAATCATTAAACTAATTCTAATATCACTCAGAGACAACCAAAGGAAATACAAAATGCAGTTTTCAAATAACAAATTTATTCAGGCACAAAAAAATCCCAAACTTTCTGACCCTCTGTGGAAAAAGTAATTGCCCCCCAGTGAAATCACAAAGTCACTATCACCAACCACAAATTTGGGAAAGGTGAGGTAAATCTCAGAAGCCACACCCAAACCTGATTACCACCATACTTGTTGAGTTAAGAAATCACTGAAATGGAATGTGGTGGCACGGTGGCGCAACTGGAAAGCGTGGCCCTCACAGTTTCACAGTTTCAATCCCAGCCCTCCCTGTGTGCAGTTTGCATATTCTCCACGTACCTGCATGGGTTTTCTCTGGGCACTCCGGTTTCCTCCCACATCCCAAAAATATCCAACATTAATTGGACACTTTAAGTAGCCCCTAGGTGTGATTGTGAGTGCAAGTGTTTGTCTCGATGTGCCCTGCGATTGGCTAACAACCAGTTCAGGGTGTACCTCGCCTCCTGCCCGTTGACAGCTGGGATTGGCCCCACCACTCCCGCGAACCTTGTGGGATTGATCAGTAGGCTCCAAGAGCTCAAAAACTAATGCACCATGCCACAATTAAAAGAAATTCAAGATGAAATGAGAAAAAAAAGTGAGTGAAATCCTTCAGCCTGGAAAAGATTCCAAAGCCATTTCCAAGGCTTTGGGCCTCCAGCGAACCACCATCAGAGCTATTGTCCACAAATGGAGAAAACTTGAAACAGTGGCAAAACATCCTGAAAATGGGCGACCCATGAAAATGACTCCAAGAACTCAATGAAAGTCAGCCCAACCCATTACTAGTTTCAGGGGGCAATTCCATTTTCACAGAGGATCAGAAAGGTTTGGATTTTTAGGTGCCTTAATACATTCAATTGCGATTGCAAAACTGCATTTTGTATTTACTTGGGTTGACTCTGAGTGAAATTAAAATTGGTTTGATGATTTGAAATCTTTCCCAGCCCCAGAAATCTCAAGGGGTGCAAATAATTTTGCCCAGCACTTTATATATAATATAGATGCCAGGCCTGAAAAGTGTTGAGACATTGATACAGGAAGTTACCAAAACAAAGAACAAGAAACCTGTGTTATGTAAACTTACAGTACAGTAGTAGTAAATAGTCCTCAAAACAATAGTCTGCAATGTGAAGCGAGCAAGAAAGAAGACCGTGTACCTTGAACATTTTTCAGGGCTCCTAAATTAATGCCGTGTGAACGAAATGTCAAAACAATTAAAAGAAATTTGAAAACTACGGCTAAACCTACAGTGAAATACGTTTCTGTGTGGGCGGGTCCGAAAAGATGGAATTCAAACTCCTGCAGAACTGCATCAATGAGGTGGGGAGATGTAGTGTGAAGTGGATCACAGTCTTGAACACACAGCCTCTTCAAAAGCAGGTGGGCACTCTGGACAGGACTAATCAGTCAAAGTGTCTTTTGAAACTTGTTCAGTTCTGAACTCCCTGCTGTTCCTTTCCACCCTAATGTAACCAACCTCAAGGCTCCACAGCAACCACCACACTTCACACCACCCCTGATTAATGACAGCTCTCAATGGCTTTCTCCCTCTATGGATTTAACATAGACTCACATGAGAATGAAATCTGACCAGGTGAGAAGACACTGGAGAGACACGACTAAAACAAGGCTGTAGAAACTGACCATGTTTCTAGGGTCATTATGGCTTTTGCCCACCAATTGTTTGGCATCCTGCATTGGATCTTGAACATGAGTTGGATGAAGGAAAATATGCCAGATACTAGTACTGTAGGAATCCACCTTATTTGGTCTCATTGACTACAGATCTGTTGTGCTGATGTCATAAATGATGTCATGAAGGCAATGGAATCTGGTTCTGGTCCACCTGCAACCACAGTTGAAACCTGCCCTGGATCCTCTGCAGTTTAACCCTAACCCTACTACCATCAGTTTGTAGTGAATGATGCTATCATCTATCCTATCCATCCTGCTCACTCACACTTGGATGATTGAGGAGTTACTGTGATTGTCATATTCTTTTACTCCTCTAATACATTCAATACCATCTAACCTTTTCTATTGAGTGAGAAGATGGATGGTTCATCATGTAGCATCTTCTGGATCATAGACTACTTATGAGATAGACACCAGTTTGAGTGCTTGGGAAGCACACTACTGGGTGTTGAGATCAGTGATCCTGAAGCGTACCTCCATTTCTGTTCACCCTGTACACCTCGGCATTCTAAGACAACTGTGGGTAATCCCATCCACAGAGGTTCTTTGGTGTCTTTGTGCCGGTACGATGTATTATGGATGGACAGGTGATAGGGTACAGAGAGATGTTGGAGATCTTTGTGAACTTGTGCAGCAGGACTCATCTAGTCCCAAACAGCAACACAACTGAGAAGCTAGTTGGGGATTTTAGGAGGAAAAGGAATATCACACAGCCCATTACCATCATGAGGACATTGAGATGGTGCAGCAGTATAAATGCACTTGAACAATTGACTGAGCAAAATACTTCAAGACACTCCAATAAATGTTATTCATATTGCAGTATATGTGTAGAGTCAACATTAATATCATGAATCCCTGATGGGGCAAGTTGAATGTCACAACAACAGTATAAATGCTACAAAGACCAGGTACGTTCCCCCGGTGCCCCGCGACGGGCTCTCCTTCTGGGGAACCTTACGAAGCCTGGTCACTTCACTGTGACTCGCAACGTGGGAGGCGCCCTCTTCCCTGTGACTTTGCTTCAGTCACCTGTACCGCCTACCAACGGGCGTTCCACGGGTCCTGCTCCAGACAGACCCGATATTGAAAGGGACTTCAAGGCTTCATTTGCAGTTTCTGCTTGGGTTCTTCTCCGCTAGCCCCAGTGGCACAGGCTGGTCACAGCACCTGCTCTACCTCTATATCTGTCACCCGGTCGTCCTTTGCTCCCGACACAATACTATACACTATCTTGCTATCTATATTTAGTCCTCTCAATTTGTACTCATTGTTCAAATATGTCATTTAATGTCCAATATATTATCCGTACATTTTATGCCCAACAACAATTTTATACACTGTATATATCAGCTGTATTACAATACATCATTGTATTATCATGTATAACAGTCAAAATAATTTGGACTAATTTCACTCCAGCATAAGACTATTTATGATTTACCAAATAGTCCTCATCTTTTTTTTTTTTTTTGCAAAAGACAGGGCATCTTCACTCCAACACAAGTGCTAGCTCTGTTAAGACCTCACCACACCCAAATTTTATAATAAATGGGCACATTTATGTGAATTGCATATGCAACTGGGTTTACCCGCAATGTAGCCAACAATGCAGTGGTCTTCAGGGTACAGTAACTCTGACTGACTACCATCAAGTATCTTGGCCTTGCTCACGATATTGTATTATTTTTATCGCCACACACTGAAAATCATAAGGATTGTGGGTTTTTGTGACAAAACTAGCTTTTTCCCTGGACACAGTTTCTTTTTGTCTCCTATGGGACAGGCCTTATCCCTCTTGTATTTAAAGTGACACTACTGGACTGTTGTTGTGTACATGGCCTTTACCCACACAATAAGTGGAAATAGGGAGCACCCAATCACCAACCTAAAGGGATTAATTCCAACCACTCTTTGATTCTGAGGCATTCCGGGAGTACATTTCGTGTACATGTAGTATTTAGTTTAAAATGTGACAACTTTGCATTTCCACATGCACAGTAAGTGCAGTGCCACTGGTGCAAATTGATCTGCAACTCATTTGTGTCCATACGGCCTATTTGTGAGCCACAGTTTATCACCTCTAGTTGTGTCGCAATCTTTCATTGCATGTGATGCTTTGCGTCCGTGGCAAAGTTGTATGTGTGTCAGTGTATGCGTGTCTGCGGGTGTATGTGTGAATGTGAATGAAGTTTATCCCCACTGGCCCAGATGCAAGCGAAATCATCATCACCAGCGGTGCTGTGCAGTACAGCTAAGCTGGAACATTTGGCACCGACTCGGCAGTAAAAGAAAAAAAAAAAGAAACAGACAAATACAGGACATTGAGTTGAGGCATTCAAAGGAAGTGGAAGTTGGACCCAGGAGCAGAAGAGTAGATCTCACCGGGCTCTTTGAATCTTGATTGTGGCGAGTGTCCATCACTCTTGGTCTGATCACTCACTCCTCATCAGTAACATGGAGCCGTGTGACGACGAAGATGAACTTGGGGGCTTGAACAATTTCAAGTGAGTCCTAACTTACCTTTACCATTTTGGCATTTATTCGACTCAAAACTGCCTCACTGATTGATACCTCATATCCTTCCCACGTTCCCACACTCTTGCTCATATTGAAAGTTTGTCATATAATTGTGTGTGTGTGTGTATTTTAACATTTGCTGACTTTTGGGAGGTGTCAAGGTATTGGTTAGGTGATTCTTACTGCCAGTTTTCCTTAGGTACACTCTTCCTCAGTAAGAGGTTCTGTAAGTTTTTTTTGTTGTCGTCGTCATATCTGCAACAAAGCACACTGCATCACCGTGCATGGTGTAATTATTAGGAATATTTATACAGCACAAGGTACATCAAACAATTTCAATATTCTTGTGTGTGATTTTTCCAAATACATACTCAGTAGGCATCCTAAACAACTACTACTGGGATTGTGGCCATTGAATGTTTTTTTTCTTATTGTCTGTGGTCTATGTAAGCTTATTGTGCTTGGCATGCCATATGTCATCTGGCTCGTGGAATTGTCATGCATGGGAGTGTTACATAATCCCAAGATGCAATGCAAACAAAGTTCTTGTTATCGATAAGCATACTCAGAGATTGGCGGCAGTGTGGGAAACTTGGAAGTGTGGTTTCTTTTGTCTTTGTAACTATATTGTTACTTTGCACATATTCAAACATATGTTCATATGCCCTGCATTGCTTAACCATCTTAATTGACCACTTAGAATAACATTAAAAGGAGGCTCATGCAAGCATCATGAAGTGTAAATGCACACTGAGTTTCAGTGTGTGCTTGACGTTCTACTGTTTCAAACGTGGGAATTAGGACCCTTTGCCTCCTAAGACCCACATTTGAGCCGGCTTATTGGTTTCTGCTTCTGAGAATTCACAAATTAACTAAGGATAATATTCCACCACTAAAATAATTTTCTATTCAGTGATGCTAGCAAACAATTTGACATCTTAATCAAATACTAATAGTAATAATAAGAATAATATCTAGCAGAAATCAATATCTATAATATCTACATTTTATTTTACAAATATATATTCTCACTAAGATGTGAACTTCTTGGGGTCTGTGGCAAATTAGTACTTTGAGGAGTCAGCTAATGAATGTTAATTAGTGTAATAATTTACACAGTTTTTATGGATAATGTGAAAACACTGCATATTGCATTCTTGGATTCTTTTGTCGTTAAATAAATCTCACCAGAGAATTTAAACATGACTGTAGGAAGGTGGGCTTGCTTGGATTGATTGTCGTTTCGCATTACAATCCACCTCTGCACACACAGAACCACAAATAAAAGGTACAAACCTTCCAACAGATTAACCAAAAAATATATAAAAATAACACATGTGAGGTTCAACCTTCCTCAGCTCTAAATTGAATCAAAAGTTAAGTTGACAATCAATAATTAAAAAATGTTTTCTCTTTAGCCTGCCTGGGTTTCATTGCTGGATGTGTTTCCTGCCATTTTTTTTCCGAGTGTAGATAGGGTTCACAACAAAAGTGAAAAAAAATTCAACAACACACAAAGAATGCTTTATTTTGATTTATTTATTTATTTTTTGCTTTGAACCTAATCACGAAGCCCTGAATCTGCTGGTCAGCAGTGGTCTGTAGTATTGATGAGGCGCCAGATCGCTGCATCATTGTCGAAGGATTACAACAGATGGGCAAGAGGCCAGGAAATGAGCAAAAAACAGAGAAATGACATTGGTGCAAGTGATGGACAGACAGCAGGGCTACTTCTTCGTCAATCTTGCCGCCTGCCATCCCATCTTTTCTGAGGCATTAATACGGAAAATATTTAAATATTGACTTGGCAGTTGCTCCTGTGTCTCAATGTCCTGATCACAGCGCATCAAGCACATTTGTTTTGGAAACAGCTGCTGTTGTTGATCAATGAAAACGTCTGTCCATTCGTAATGGCATGCAGTTCCGAAAGTGCGTAGTTGTGGTATTTACAGAGAACATTGTCCAGCTTCAACAGAATAACAGTGCTAATAGAACTAAGCTAGCACTACGGCTGTAACCAAATCGACACGGCTGGTACCTTGGTAGCATGGTTTAGTTTTAATGGAGTCTTACTATGACACTAAATGTCATCAGTTTTATTTTATTTTATTTTTATGAATGTCAATTAAAAATTGAAATGAGGTAATTTTTTGAGCAGAAATGTTGCTGATTCCACGTCATTTCTGAATCCTCTCAGGTACCTAAAGTCCCTTCCCTACAGATTCTGTTTGCTTTAGTCTTATGGACATCCATCCATTCATCCATTTTCTTGGCTGCTTATCCTCACAAGGGTCGGGGGAGTACTGGAGGCTATCCCGTCTATCATCAGGCAGGAGGCGGGTTACACCCAGCACTGGTTGCCAGCCAACCGCGGGGCACATCGAGACAAACAGCTGCACTCACAATCACACCGAGGGGCAGTTTAGAGTGTCCATTTAGTGTTGCACGTTTTTAGCATCTGGGAGGAAACCGGAGTGCCTGGAGAAAACCCACGCATGCATGGGGAGAACATGCAAACTCCATACAGGCGAGGCTGGGATTTGAACCCCAGTCCCCAGAACTGTCTGGCCAATGCTCTACAGCTGTTGCACCATGCCGCCAAGTTTTTACATTTTGAAATTTGGAAATTACGGGTAAATAACATCTTTTGTTTTCCATTAGAACCAATGGAAAACCTGCGACTGAAATATGTTGTTTTTACTTAAAATCCCCATAACTATGAAACTTTCAGATAACGATCATCGCCTCATCATTTGCCTATTCCAATTTTATGCTGATTAAACCTTACTTAGCAAAAGCAATTAATAAGTTGATGGAAATTACCACAAAAGTATTAATTATATGACCAAAATGATGGCGTTTTACTTTCAGATAATGACCAGTAGCCTATCACCAGCCTTTTGTTGATGGCCACAATACAGTAAGATTCATCCATCCTTTTTTTGAGCTGCTTATCCTCACAAGGGTAGTGGGAATACAGGAGCCTATCCTAGCTGTCAACGGGCAGGAGGCAGAGTACACCCTGAACTGATTGCCAGCCAATCACAAGGCAAATGAAGACGGACAACAGTCGCACTCACAATCACACCTCGGGGCAATTTAGAGTCTCCAATTGTTTTGGGATGTGGGAGGAAACCGGAGTCCCGAGGGGAAACCCACGCAGGCACGGGGAGAACATGCAACTCCACACAGGCGGGTCCAGGAGTGAACCCGAGTCCTCAGATCTGTGAGGCCAACACTTTAAAGCTGCGCCGCCGTGCATCATCATTAACTTAGAATTTTATGCCTGCAACACATTCTGAAAAATCTGGGACAGGGTCATGTTTACCACTGTATTGCATCACATTTTCTTTTAACAACATTCAATAAAGGTTTTGGGAACCGAGGACACCAATTGTTAAACCTTTGTACATGGAATTCGTTATCCTTCTTGCTTGATGTACAGCTTCAGCTGTTCAATAGTCCGAGGTCTCTGTCGTCATATTTTACGCTTCATTATGTGCCACAGAATTTCAATGGGGGACAGGTCTGGACTGCAGATACTTCAGAATACAATACTTTAATTTTCAAAATATAGAATCTTTCAAGCCCACTTCAAAAACTAACAGCTGCATATCATATATCTTAACTTATAATATATACAGTGTCTTGTGAAAGTATTCGGTCTCCTGAACTTTTCAAAATTTCACCACATTTCAGGCTTCAAACATGAAGATATAAAATTTACATTTTTCTGTCAAGAATCAACAAGTGGGACACAATCATGAAGTAGAACAACATGTATGAGATATTTCATATATTTTTAATAAATTAAAAACTGAAAAGTGGGGCATGGAATATTATTCGGCCCCTTTAATTTCAGTGCAGCAAACTCGCTCCAGAAATTCAGTGAGGGTCTCTGAATGATCCCATGTTGACTGATGATGATACATAGAAACCACCTGTGTGTAATCAAGCCTCTGTATAAATGCACCTGCTCTGCGATAGTCTCGGTGTTCCATTTAAAGTGCAGAGAGCATCATGAAGACCAAGGAACACACCTGGGAGGTCAGAGATACTGTTGTGGAGAAGTTTAAAGCCGGATTTGGATACAAAAAGATTTCCCAAACTTTAAACATCTCAAGGAGCACTGTGCAAGCAACCGTATTGAAATGGAAGGAGTATCGGACCACTGCAAATCTACCAAGACCCGGCTGTCCCTCTTTCACCCCGAACAAGGAGAAGACTGATCAGAGATACAGCCAAGAGACCCATGATCACTCTGGATGAACTGCAGAGAGCTAAAGCTGAGGTGGGAGAGTCTGTCCATAGGACAAAAATCGTACACTGCGCAAATCTGGCCTTTATGGAGGAGAGGCAAGAAGAAAGCCATTTCTCAAAGATATCCATCTAAAGTCTTGTTTAAAGTTTGCCACAAACCACCAGGGAGACACACCAAACATGTGGAAGAAGGTGCTCAAGTCAGAGGACACCAAAATCGAACTTTTTGGACACAATGCAAAATGATATGTTTGGCGTAAAAGCAACACAGCTCGTCACCCTGAACACACCATCCCCACTGTCAAATATGGTGGTGGCAGCCTCAAGGTTTGGGCCTGCTTTTCTTCAGCAGCGACAGGGAAGATGGTTCAAATTGATGGGAAGATGAATGGAGCCAAATACAGGTACATTCTAGAAGAAAACTTGTTGGAGTGTGCAAAAGACCTGAGACTGGGACGGAGATTAATCTTCCAACAGGACAACGAGCCAAAACATACAGCCAAATCTAAAATGGAATGGTTCACAAATAAACGTATCCAGGTGTTAGATTGGCCAAGTCAAAGTCCAGACCTGACTCCAATCGAAAATCTGTGGCAGAGCTGAAGACTGCTGTTCACAAACGCTCTCAATCCCACCTTACTAAGCTTTTTTGGAAGGAAGAACGAGCAAGAATTTCAGTCTCTTGATGTGCAAAACTGCTAGAGACATACTTCAAGTGACTTGGAGCTGTCATTGCAGCAAAAGGTGGTGCTACAAAGTATTATTTCAAGGGGGGTGATCAATATTGCACACCCCACTTTTCAGGTTTTTGTTTGTTAAAAAAGTTTCAAATATTCAATAAATTTCGTTCCACTTCAAGATTGTGTCCCTCTTGTTGTTCTTCTTGACAAAAAAAATATTCATATCTTTATGTTTGAAGCCCAAAATGTGGCAAAAGTTGAAAAGTTCAAGGGGGCCGAATACTTTCACAAGGCACTGCATGTTATCTATACATGGGACTATTTACATTTAAAAAACATTTTAAATAATGTGTACTAGATTTCAGATGCTGTCGATGTTATACTGTATACAGTATATGGTAGTGATCATGTTGTGTGTGTGCAAAATGCTGCTCCTAAAAAAGCTGGTCACACCACTGACCAACAAGGCGGTTCCGTCAATAGTTTATTCGCACATGAAATTGCACAAGAATGTGTGTGTGTGAGAAGGCATGTTTTATTGACAAGGCACCATCGTGTTTGCGCGGTCAATATCGTTTTTGCTGTGTTTGCCTGGAGGCTAATGGAGGCAAATGATTATTCTCTCAGAGGGCAAATCTAGTTACAACCAGACAATATACAGTGGAGGAAATAAGTATTTAAACACCCTGCAAAATTGCAAGTTCTCCCACTTAGAAATCATGGAGAGAATTTTCATCGTAGGTGCATGTCCACTGTGAGAGAGATAATCTAAAAAGACAAATCCATAAATCACAATGTATGATATTTAAACAATTTATTTGTATGATACAGGTGCAAATAAGTATTTGAATACCTGAGACAACCAATGTTAATATTTGGCACAATAGCCTTTGTTTGCAATTACAGAGGTCAAACGTTTCCTGTAGTTGTTCACCAGGTTTGCACACACGGCTGAGGGATTTTGTCCCACTTCTCCACACTGATCTTCTCTCGATCAGACAGGTTTCTGGGCTGTCGCTGAGAAACACAGAGTTTCAACTCCCTCCAAATATTTTATATTGGGTTTAGGTCTCAAGACTGGCTAGGCCACGACAGAACCTTGATATGCTTCATACAGAGCCACTCCTTGGTTCTCCTGGCTATGTGCTTTCAGTCAATGTCATGTTGAAAGACCGAGCCATGACCCATCTTCAATGCTCTGATTGAAGGAAAGAGGTTGTTCCCCAAAATTGCACCATACATGGCCGCGGTCATCCTCTCCTTAATACAGTGCAGTCGTCCTGACCCATGTGCAGAAAAACACCCCAAAAGCATGATGATACCACCCCCATGCTTCACAGTAGGGACGGTGTTCTTGGGATGGAACTCATTATTCGTCTTCCCCCAAACACGGTTAGTGGAATTATGATCAAAAAGTTCCATTTTTGTCTCATCTGACCACAAAACATTCTCCCATGACTCCTCTGTATCATCCAAATGGTCATTGGCAAATTTAAGACCTTGACATGTGCTGGTTTAAGGAGTGGAATTTTCCGTTCCATGCGTGATTCCAAACCATGACGTCTTAGTGTATTACCAACAGTCACTTTGAAAACGGTGATCCTAGCTCTTTTCAGGTCATTGACTAAGTCCTGTTGTGTAGTCCTGGGCTGATACGTTACCTTTCTAAAGATCATTGAGACTCCACGAGGTGATATCTTGCATGAGGCCCCACTTGAGATTGACTGTCATGTTAACCTTCTTACATTCCATAATTGCTCCAACAATGGACCTTTTTTCACCAAGCTGCTTGGCAATTTCTCCGTAGCCCTTTACAGCTGTGTGGAGTTGTACAATTTTTTCTCTGATGTCTTTGGACAGCTCTTTGGTCTTGGCCATGTTCCAAGTTTGAGTCTTACTGATTGTATGGGGTGGACAGGTGTTTTCATGCATGAGGGTGAGAATTCTAGCTGACAGACAGGTGTTCATATACTTATTTGCAGCTGTATCACACTAATTAATTGGTAAAAAAATCATACATTGTGAGTTCTGGATTTTTCTTTTTAAATTATCTCTCTCATAGTGGACCTTTGATCAAAATTTCAGACCCCTGCATGATTTCTAATTGGGAGAACTTGCAATATTGCAGGATGTTGAAATACTTATTTTCTTCACCGTCACTGTCCATGAAAAGACCTACTGTAGAGGGAAAAAAACATTTAACTGACGTAGCACAAAGTGAGCATTTAAAATCCATTGCACACCTTCCCACTTATTATTAGAATGTAACGAGCTTATTGCAGACAAATCCAAAGTGATTTAAATGCAGATTTGATAGCAATCCAAACAAATCATTCAAATTCATATTTGATGTTAATAAATTGGTGTTACACAAATTGCAATTGCAATTTAACATTCACAGGTTGTCGCGGCGGAATCCTTCCCTTATTTAAATGCTTCATCACAAGGTTGAGACTCAAATGAATAATTAACACTTTAATCCATCTTGTTACTCCCTGTTGTTTTATGTGATTTATATCAATAGTGGAATGTTTAGCCTTTATCCCAAAAGCACAAAAATTTTACTTGGAATGCACTAGATTACATATATAACATACAATATCTAAATTTGCCGAAAAGATTCCCAGTTAAGTAACTTTAGGAACATTAACTATATATGCATAAGTGGCTGCTTGATGTTGGGCTTGAAAAAGACATAACTGTATAATTAACTACTTACAGTCATCTTTGCATGCAGGTTAAGCATTTTTAAAAGATTTTGTCGGGTGACAGTTTACATCTTACAGTAGGCTTGCCTCGATGACCCTTCTGAAAAGCTAAGGAATGGAGCAGATTACTATTTTTTTACGACTAGATATCCAGTATCAAGGCAGCACGCTGGAGCAGCTTGTAAAGCGTTGGCCTCACAGTTCTGAGGACCCGGGTTCGATCCCGGCCCCGCCTGTGTGGAGTTTGCATGTTCTCCCCGTGCTAGCGTGGGTTTTCTCCGGGCACTCCGGTTTTCTCCTACATCCCAAAAACATGCAACATTAATTGGACACTCTATATTGCCCCTAGGTGTGATTGTGAGTGCGGCTGTTTGTCTCGATGTGCCCTGCGAGATGCTGGAAATCAGTTCAGGGTGTACCCTGCCTACTCCCCATTGATAGCTGGGATAGGCTCCAACACTCCCACTGCTTCCCTTTCCTGAGGAGGGTATTCAGCAAGCTGACAGCAGGAGGTAAAGTCCGAGGTAAACCAGAGAAGCCGTAAAATAATCTGAGGTATCAATGGTTAATATTAAGACTCAAATAACCATGGAAAACGTTCAAATTAAATATTCTTGGATTTCCTGAGATGGAGTTGTAATAGGTGTGTGCAGGAATAAGCGACAGCAAGTCTTGGGACGGAAATTAGGAAGGAGCTCAAACTGGTGTGTGAGATCAAGTTCCAACAAAACATAGTTGGGTTCGCCTCCATACACGGCTTGGGCTCTAGTACCAGACCTCATATCAGTACCAGAGTTACCTATGATGAGAGGAACCAAGCAGGTGTTGGTGTACTTATTGTCACCCGACTGAGTACCTCTATGTTGGGGTTAGGGTTCAGTGGGCATATTCACCAAAGAAAAGTTTAGAGTACCGAGCCATTTTGGTGTCTTTAGAGGGAGTGCTGGAGAGCGCACCCGTTGGGGAGTCCATTGTTCTATCGTTGTTCTCTTTTTTGGTCAATGAGAGTGAGACCTGGAAGGGCGTGATTGGGAAGAACCTGCCTGGCCCGATCTAAAGCCGAGCAGTGTTCTATTTTTCAACATCTGTGCTCATCCCGGATTGTCCATAACAAACACCATATTCAAGCATTAAGGTGTCGCTACGTGCACTTGGCACAGGACAACCTAGTTCACAGTTCTATGATCGACTTTTTGGTTTTGTCATCACACTTGCAACCGCATCTCTTGGACAATTGGAAGAATAGAGGGGCGGTGCTGTCGAGTGACCACCACCTGGTGGTGGGTTTTGTTTCGACGGTGGGGGAAGATGCTTGTCCAATGTTGCAGGCCCAAACATATTGTGAGGATCTGCTGGGAACACCTGGCAGAATCCCCTCTCAAAATGAGTTTCAACTCCAACCTCTGAAAGAACTTATGTTCCGGGGAATGTGAGGGACATTAAATTTGAATGTAACATGTTCTGTGTCTCCATCACTGAGGCGACAAAACGGAGCTGTGGTAGTAAGGTTGTCGGTGCCTGTTGTGGCAGAAATCCCTGAACCTGTTGGTAGACACCAACAGTGAGGGATGCCATCAAGCTGAAGAAGGAGTCCTATCAGGCCTTTTGATTCCACAACTTCAGTGTGTGGCTCATCATCTTTAATCCTCTGTAGTTTCCACAGTTCTGAACATCGCCTTTGTTCTTAAAAATTGGGACTAGCACACTTTTCCTCCATTCTTTTCTCCCGCTAGAATTCTATTGAATAAGTTGGTCAAAAACTCCACAGCCACCTCACCAAATTGCTCCCATCCCTCCACTGGTATGTCATTGGGACCAACTGTCTTTCCATTTTTCATTCTGTTCAGTGCCTTCTTACTTCTAGCTTACTAATAAACGCATTTAGATGATATGACATGGGTGTTTTCCTTTAAAGGCTTTTTGTATTGTGGTACAGCTGTGCCAACGTGCCACCAAATTATTATTATTATTATTATTATTATTATTATTATTATTATCATCATCAGTAGTAGTTGTTGCAGCGATACTAGTATCATGTTAAACTAATTTGCAACTTGTATGTGATAGAGAATGGACAGATGCAAAAAAACTGATGCAATATTGAACTTCCAGTGGGTGATCTTTGCACTCAGTGAAAACGTTCACTATTTTTAAGGTCCATTTACAGTAAGTAGTAGTAAGTAGGGACACTGGCAGTGTAGTCATTCTCTCTCACTTCCCTGCAGGCAGTGTGAATTCAGTTCACACTCAGTGACTCTGAGAGTGTGAGTTGGAAATATTATCTGCCCCTATATGTGCTCTGCAATTGACTGCTGACCAGTCTAGGGTGGTGTCTATCTTCCGCCCAAAGTTAGAAGCATAAGCCTCCAAATACTTTTGACAATTAACTTGGAAAATGTAGTGAGCTAAGATACAAATTATTCGATACCACATGAAACCTCCCTTCGCTTAAACTAATGTCATTTCTCATGTATCATGTATTTTTTAAACCCCTAATTGTCAAAAGTCAATAATATGGATTGTGCATAGGTATCAGGAAAATGGAATTTTTTTTTTGTATATTATGAATGAATACTGCCATCTAGTAGTTATGAAAAGCTGTACCCTTTCATTCCAAAATGCCACCGCCACATGGAGGTTATGAGAAATGTACACACTTTGTACCAATACGACAGGTGCATGTATGAGTGCATATATGTACACTTGTGCTCATATATGTACAGTTGTGCTCATAACTTGAATGGATGATTGATGACTGAACAACAACCATCAATAACTTCTTTATGGTTATATTTTGTTTAGCGCTTTTATGAAACACTTGACTGTTAAATTTTAATCCAATTAAAATAAGATTAAATGTGTGTTAAATGTGTGGTCTTTCACATTTTCTTTAAACCATGTAACAGATTCTGTTAATCAAACATCAGCACAATTGCGTTTTTCTCCTTTACTAAATAAATGTAGGGTTGTGAGTTTCAAAGTAAGAGGAAGCAAAGAAAGTGTTACATTTTCAAATAAAGACTTTATCTTTAGAATAATTCTCTCAAATAAGCTAATGGATGAAAGATCAAACTTCATTTTTGATCATATGGGTAGAAGCAAAATTATGCATTGAAAAAATACACAGTGTATAAATTGAAGGGTTTTACAGAATTTTGAAAGGCACGTATTATACATGGGTGCACAATATTCACGAAAAATGTCAGTACCTTTCAGAGAAATGTAGCGAGCTAAGCTACTATAAAATTATACAAATACCTAAACATATTTCCTACTACCACTTCAATATGTACTGGACTAATGGAGTGACAACCATGAGGTATTATTATCATAAGCGAATGAACAGTGTGTTCTATATAAACAATATACAGCATTATAGTTTCAGATGTGGTCATTGTTATGGATTAATTTTTTTTAATTTATCAAATATTGATACAAATTAATTACTGTACCAGAATAATATGATTTTGTAGAGAAAAAATAATCTACACTAACATTTTGATCAACATAATGCACAGTTATACATTTTTTTTAAATTTGCTTCTAACAGACATGCACGATTTAATTCTTTTTCTGTCAAACACATATTGCTAGCTTGTTGCTATGTTTGTTGCTATGTTTGTTGTTGATGTTTGCTGACTGAGTTGTGTAGATTACCATATTTTCCGCACTATAAGGCGCACCACACTATAAGGCGCACCTTCAATGAATGGCCTTTTCTAAAACTTTTTCTCATATATAAGGCACACCGCATTATAAAGCGCATAGAATAGACGCTACAGTAGGGTCTGCGGTTACGTTATGTATCCATTGGATGGACCTGCACTAAAGGCTCAATATTGATCCCTATATAAGGCGCACCGAATTATATGGCGCACCGTTGGGTTTTGAGAAAATTAAAGACTTTTAGGTGGGCCGTATAGTACGGAAAATACGGTAACTTAACTGTGCATTGTTGTGTGAATGCAAGTCCTTAAATTTGTTTTGAACCTCATGGATGTTCAAACAAGCTTGCTTTTGGGGTTGTACAATAAAAACCGCAATGTGCCAGTCTTACGCTTTTTTTTCCAAATTATTATTTGAATCAAAGTAGGTGTTCATCTGACCAAACAAATAATGCAAAGAGTCTTGACTGTTTACAAGGACCAGTGTCTCTTTGTTTTAGTTTTCAACACAAATAAATTTACCCACTGTGAAGAGAAGCACACTGCGTTTATGTTCCCCACAGACTGAGAAATCCTTTTTTATTTGTTTTGGAAGCTGGTGACTTTTTATAAGCACTCTACAAAAAGCTACAGGATGTGTCTTTCCGTTGGTCCCTATTGTGTCAATAACTACTTCATGTTAGTTGGAAAATAAAGCAAAACCTTCTGACATCATACAGTGTATTGAGATTTCCTCCCACATTTCAAAATAACGTGAATGGTAAGGTATATAGCGTATGGCATGTGCAGACTATAAATTGTCTTAAAGTGTTAATATGAGTGTGAATGGTTTTGTTCATATGTGCCCTGAGATTGGCTGGCGACCACTTCAGTGTGTATACCTGCCACTTGCCACTGAGATAAACTCCACCAACTCCGCAACCTCAGTGGGCATAAGCAGTACAAAGAATGGATGGATGGAAGCAAGTTTTATTAAATTAGTTATTCATTTTCCCACTGTAATTAAAAATTGGGGTCGGAAAGAAATCCTTTAATGTTAAAGCAACATCATCAAAATAGATCCAACTGCTGTTGCTATGCACATGCTGATTAGTTTGAGTTTTGAATATGATGTGAATCATTCTAGCTTTCTGCTCTGTTCTAGCAATGGTCATTATAAAGAATAACTATTAAAGCATGTTTTATTACATTTTGTTTTTTTTCATGAATAAATAGGATACTTGGGTCTTGCTGGCTGCTCAAGTCTGACTAAACATTTTAATACATTAAGCATACCAGACTGGCAAATGCCAAAGCCAGGAAAAAGGTGACCAAAAAAATTGTAGAGGACATCTTGAGGATCTCCAGGGCGCACGCAGATAATTAGTTTTATTTTAACATAAATTGAAGGAAGGCGGTACAAAAGTACAATTCAGCAAAATAAACATATTTTCTTCATGCACAAAAATATTTATTTACACTGCTCAAGTAGGCGGCACGGTGCCTCAGGTGGAATGTGTTGGTCTCACAGTTCTGAGGTCCCGGGTTCATTCCCGGGCCCGCCTCTGTGGAGTTCGTATGCTCTCCCCTTGCCTGCGTGGGTTTTCTTTCCTCCCACATCCCCAAATCATTCATTAATTGGACACTCTAAATTGGCCCTAGGTGTGATCGTGTGTACGGCTGTTTGTCTGTGTACGTCCTGCGATTGGCTGGCAAACAGTTCAGGGTGTAGCCCGCCTCCTGCCCGTTGACAACTTGGGTAGACTCCAGCACTCCCTATGACCCTTGTGAGGATAAATGGTTAAGAAAATGGATGGCTGGACTGCTATAGAACATGATGATGTACAAATTTAAATCCACACAGACGGGGCCAGGATTGAACCCTGGTCCTCGGAACTGTGAGGCCAACATTCTACAGCTGCCACTGTGCCGCTCCCCTACGCCTAATAACGCTCCAGAGGTGGGTCAAATATTGTACTCAAGTGGACTGTTACTTGACAGTCATGTAACTCAGCCATCCATCCATTTATCTGTCCATCCATTTTCTTAGCTGCTTATCCTCACAAGGGTCGCAGGAGTGCTGGACCCTATCCCAGCTATCTTTGGGCAGGAGGGTACACCCTAAACTGGTTGACAGCCAATCACAGGGCACATCAAGACAGACAACAGTCACACTCACAATCACACTTAGGGGCAATTTAGAGTCTCCAATTAATGCATGTTTTTGGGATATGGGAGGAAACCAGAGGACCCGGAGAAAACCCACGCAGAAACAGGGAGATCACGCAAAATCCACACAGGTGGGGACAGGACTTGGACCCCAGACCTCAGAACTGTGAGGCCAATGAGCTAACCAGTTGCTTCACCGTGCCACTGCACAAAGAATATATTATATTAACGTAAAAAAAAAATATATATATATATACACATATATATACAGTATGAACAATAAAAAAAATTAAACATCTAATTTAGTGCACCGTATTTTCACAAGTTATAAGTGGGCTAAAACATCCACATTAGGGCAGAGACTCCCAGAAAAACACTACAATACATGAAAGCGCTTGGTTTTGTTCGTTAAAATGTAAATACGAGTAGCTCGCTAATGCCTTCGTTGTAACGACGACCTTCCCAAAATGGGGACAACAATCAGCTGGGCTGTCTTATCTAGTGGTAATACCTATCCTACGCCAGGGAAACCCAATAGTAAACCTTGTGTGTGATCATGGGACTTACTTGTCTCGTTTGAATGGTGAACTAGACTTAAACATCACTAGTAAAATTGTCATTGTCGAAGTCATACTCTCACGCACGAAAAGTAGATAAAAAAGCATTACTGGTTAGAGTGTCAGCCTCACAGTTCTGAGGACCAGGGTTCAAATCATGGCCCCGCCTCTGTGTAGTTTGCATGTTCTCGCCATGCCTGCGTGGATTTGCACTCTGGGTTCCTCCCACATCCCAAAAACATGCAAAAAAAATTGGAGACTCTAAATTGCCCCTAGGTATGATTGTGAGTCCAAATGGTTGTTTGTTTATATGAGTACTGCGACTGGCTGGTAACCGGTTCAGGTTGTACCCTGCCTCCTGCTCAAAGTTAGCTTGGATAGTCTCTCACACTCCTGCGACCCTTATGAGGGTAACCGGCTCAGATAATGACTGGATGGAAGAATAAATAAAAATTAGCGAGCAACATTTACATAATTTTGATAGAGTAGAACTACCATCATGACTTAACAGCAGAAGCTTAGCTGAACCAGCAGCGAAGCTAAGAGGATATCATAACATTGTCGCTATTTCATTGAGTTATGAATCTCTGAATCTCTTTGCTATTCCAACGGAAAAGTGATATCTATACAGAAGAATGTTCATGATTATATGCACACATCAACCATCACCAAGGGGTTTAATATGCTTACAACATCAATGCACAGCACACTCTCCCATTGTCTCACTCACACTTACATTACCGTAGTTACATTGTGACCTTGGGCTGTATTATTATTCATGTGACGTCGCTGTTCACTCCCCACCCCAGCCATCTGTTCTCACTGTAATAAGTATCACTACTTTAATTGAATCAAATAGAGGCATTGCACAGCAATCATGAAAGATATAATAACTGTCCCACAAGCCAGCACATGAAGAACTTTGACTTAGAAATTACATCAGTGGAACAGATACTATTTTGTAGTGATATCAGGAACAGTGAATTTCATTTTTTTCTATGCTTTCATCTTTATTCCACAAGAAATTGAGTGTTCAAAGATGACATCAAACACCTCACAATGAGAAAGTAAAACAACATCATTTTTCCCAAATGACAAATTTGTAATGAAAAGATTTTATTCTTGTGTGTATGTATAAATCTAAATAAACAGGATACATAAAATTCTACTGGTGCATTTAACTCAGGTTCATGTTTTTCAACATTATTTAACAAAAGAAAGCATTTGACAATGTTAAAAATGAAATGTGAACACAATTAAGAAATATGAGTACTTGCAATAGAGTGGGTGAAAAATTCATTGGACACTGTGTTTGGGGTGCGACACGGGTCTGAAATTAATGACATGGGCGACACGGTGGGTCAGCTGGAAAATGTTGGCCTCACAGTTCTGAGGTCCCAGGTTCAATTCTGGATCCACCTGTGTAGACTTTGCATGTTCTCCCCATGCCTGCGTTTCTCTGGGCACTCCGGTTTCCTCCCACATCCCAAAACATGCAACATTAATTGGACACTCTAAATTGTCCATAGGTGTAATTGTGAGTGCAACTGTTTTTCTCTCTGTGCCCTGCGATTGGCTGACAACCAGTTCAGGGTGTACCCTGCCCCCTGCTTATTATCTATCCATCCATCCATCCATCCATCCATCCATCCATCCATCCATCCATCCATCCATCCATCCATCAAACCATCCACTTCTTAGCTGCTTATCCTCATGAGGGTTATTATTGTTATTATTATTATCAATCCATCCATCTTCTTTGCCGCTTATCCTCACTAGGTTCATGGGCAGCGCTGGAGCCTATCCCAGCTTTCAACGGGCAGGAGGCAGGGTACACCCTGAACAGGTTGCCAGCCAATCGCAGGGTACAAACAGATGAACAACCATTCGCACTCACAATCACACCTAGGGGCAATTTAGAGAGTCCAATTATTGTTGCATGTTTTTGGGATGTGGGAGGAAACCAGACTGCCTGGAGAAAACCCAGGCAGGGACGGGGAGAACATGCAAACTCCACACAGGCGGGCCCGGGATCGACCTCAGAACTGTGAGACCAACGCTTTACCAGCTGATCCACCGTGCCGCTCTATTGTTATTATTATTACGTGGGACATTACATTACATTTAAATGTATATGTCCATAACAGGCAAAAGTAAAGCAACCATTGCTTTTGTTTTGTTTGCTCTTCTGTTTTTTTTTCTTTCCTTATCGTTAAATACAAGATATTGCTCTTTTTGGTATCCTTTCACTTTTAATTTGTGTTCTTAATAATAACAGTTCTCAGATGCCAGGGTGTAGTCTGCCTTTCGCCCGAAGCTTGCTGGAATAAGCTCCAGCTCTTCTGTGACCCTTGCGAGGATAAGCGGTTTGGATGGATGGATGGATGGATGGATGTATTTAAGCCTTGTGTGTCGTGTCTTAGTTTGCCATTTCATTGTGTGAGTCTAGCGTGCTTTTACGAGCTTCTTGTGAGTACAGTATTTGCCTTGTTACCATGTCCCAGTGTTCCTGTGCCACGACAGCTAAGTCTCTTCAAGTCTTGTTTTTGCCTTGTAGTTATCCGACCTCGTTTTCATGTATTTGGACCTTCTGCCACGTGTTTTGTGCCTTTCCCCTTATTGGACTGCTTGCCTGAGTATGACCTCTGTCTGGTATTAAACGACCCTTGAAAATCGTGTCACTCCTTCGTAGTACTGGATTTGGGTCCAACCCCATGCCGCTTGTTCGTGATCCAAACTAAGCTACTTTCCAATACATACATTGCTATTGATGGGAGGATAATTGGAATTTGTTTTACATTATGGGTGTCCTGATAATACAACTGGCCTATATGCGCAAAGTGAGACATTTTTTTCAAATAAGTCAAACTCGCCAACATATTAAAAGAGTAGCAAACTACTTCGCTGTGAATCAAGTATAAACTCGAAACTTTGTATGTTGGTACCGTCGTGAAAAAAGAATGGCCAGTAATCTTGACATGCTATCTAAAATTCAAATGTCTTTTATTCTGTCACAGGGTTTTGATTTTTTGCCTCATGAAACTTGGCTTGGAGGACAATCAAATTTGAATCAGAATCAGCTATAATGGCTGAGTATGGTACAAGACACTCAGAATTTGTCTCCAGTGGTTGGAGCCACAAGTAAAACACCAAACAGCCACTATGATAAACATGCACATGATGCACAATTCTCATGCAATTTTGAGTGACTAATAGTGCATTTATGGGGTACAGTGACAATTGTGCAAATTGTGCAGGGAATACTCAACCGCAGGAGTGTCCAGTAATAATCAATAACAAAATGTAAATAGTGTTGGACGATTGAACTGTGAACATATGAATAATGAAGAATTGCCCTAACAGAGATGTGCAAAATTGGCAGGATGTTGCAACAAAATTGTAAGTTCAAGAACTTAATGGGAGGATGGTCCAGCGTGGTAAAACAGTTAGAGTACCAATAATGTGGAAAAGTCCCAACAGAGCATGTTGCAATTAAATTTTAGGTCAACTGTCTAAGAAGTTACTGGCAAAAGGGAAGAAGCTGTTGGAATATCTGCTAGTTTTAGTTGGCATTGTTTGCTAGCACTAACCCGGGGGAAGGACCTGGAAGAGGTGGTGACCAAGATGTGAAGATTTTGAGGGGATTCTGGAATTCTTTGTTTTAGTCCTGGGAGTGTGAAAGTCCTCAAGAGTGGGTAGGTGGGTCCACAAGACGGCAACTTCATGGTGTAATGACATTCACAATATGGGGGAAAGACACCCCCTCCCAATTATTTCATCAGCCTTGAATGTCTGTTGAAGTCTGATTTTGTTCTTTTTTGTGACTGCACCAAGCCACACTGCTCCTGTGGCATTCCATGTTTCCTCAGAAACTACAGTAAGTAGATTTTGTGCTGGGTCTTTTTGAGGACGCTGTTGATGTTGTCTCCCAATTCAGGTCATTAGAACCTTTAATTCCCAGGAACTTTAAGGTCTCAAAAGTTAACAAATGGCAGCTGTGAGGGGAAGCTATGGCAGCCGGCAGTAGTATGGTGGGGTTGGGGATGCGTTGACAAAGCCAAATCTCTTTGAGGCAAAAGGCGGCAGAACATGCAAAGTCTGTGTGGTCCTTGTGAGGAGGTGAAGCTCACAGTTCTGAGGACCGGGGGTCATATCCCGGCCCCGCCTGTGTGGAGTTTTCCATGTTTTCCCCATGTCTGTGTGGGTTTTCTCCAGGCACTGTATTTTTCCCCTACATCCCAAAAACATGCATTCATTGGAGACTCTAAATTGCCCCTAGGTGTGATTGTGAGTGCAACTGTTGTCTATCTCTATGTGGCCTGGGATTGGCTGGTAACCTGTTCAGGGTGTGCCCTGCCTTCTGCCCGATGACAGCTGGGATAGGCTCCGGCACTCCCGCGATCCTCGTGATAACAAGCGGCTCAGAAAATTGATGTATATGTTTTTGTTTTTGTATGTGTGTGTGTGTTTAAAAATACAATGATAGAAAGTTAATATTGACTGATCATACACAGACAGCTAGTCATCAGTTCCTCTGTGCAATTTGCTAATGCTGACACACAGGCTTAATAACAGCTCTCAAGTCAGACGAACTAATTTCAAAGTGCTTTTAATGTATGGTCTCGGCTTTATATCAAATTTTAAACAAAGTTAAATTTTGGCTTCTCACATTCATCATAACATTACAATCGAAGAAAACCGAGTAATGCGTGGCAGGTACAGTGCTTGTTTAAATAGTACTGGTCACACGTAGACTTTCTCTTTGGGTGACTTATTCGCTAAGGTTGGCAAAATTATACTATTGCCTTTTCTCGCAGACACTATAATGTGTGGGCGGTTATAGATGGAGGAATTGATTTCTCAGAACCAAAAGGGCTCACACATGACCATGTCCAGTAGACAGATAATGACTCCAGTGTCTGATCAGACTTCATATTCACTGTAATTGATTTATTAACTACTAGAACAAATACAAAAAAAAAATAAGTAAGATATGGCAAAAACAGGTTCACAGCAGGTTTGTCTCCTCAAGATGCCTGAAGACTGTCTCAGGTTCTATTCTTTTATCTGCAATTTGGTTGCCTCTCTGAACGTGTCTCTGGGTGATGTTATCACACGTCTAATACATGAGCGGCAAATGCCTCAAACCATCCTGCCTAAAAGCAGATGCTCCAACCTGGACTTTTCTAGCCTTTACGAACACTTTCCCAACAAATGGAATGTTCATTGACCAACAGAACCGTGGCTGTCCTTGACTTTTATAGGCCAGAGCCTTCAAGCATGTTTTACGAACTATTATACACTAGTTATATTAACTGATAGGAAGTACAAAAACAAACCCTTCATTTGTCAATGTTATAGTGTATTCAACTATGTTTTGACTTGAATTGAGTTTCATTTTGCATGGATATTGTTATATGTAGTATTTTATCTTTGCCATTTTGTTTCTTCCCCATCCCTGCGGTAATCCATTTGAATAGTTAAATGTAAAAGCTCAGCAAAGTTGCAGTGTTGCTGGGATTCGGCGATTACCATCAGCTTCTCACATACTCGGAAAAGCTTTCTGTATGCGATTGCAATGTGTTCATTCTGCTCACTCGGGGCGATGTAGCAACGCCTCACTGAGGGACAATACAATCAATGCTTTTCCTGTCTGTTTGGCTTCACCCCAGACTTTTTCTTCAAAAGTAAAATTTTGATTCAAGGCACAAAACAGCGAATTGTCATCTTAGTAATGTATAGCCCTTCTCTCCTTTGGCTCACCCTCATTTCAACAAAACATAGTAATAGCATGACTGGAATAGAACTGCTGATTTCAAGAGGGCTGTAAAAAGAAGATAAGTGAGCAGTAATTCTTCATTCTTGGAGTATTTTCAGCAAAGCTTGCCATTTTACTTCCTCCAGGCTTTATGACCAGGGTGGTGTGATAGTGGGCCATGTGGGTACCTCGTCTACCTCAGAGTCAGTGTTCTGCAGGTAATCCAATTTTCCTCCCACTTCCCCAGAACATCCATGTTAGATTAATGAGCTCAAAATACGATTAAAATTTTTTTTCAGTTTGCATTATTCTTCATCCTGTGTTTAAAGGACTATCACTGACATACATAATCTTTGTAAAGTTATCCTCCAAAACATCAAACACCAACCAAGTTAGAGAAAAGCTAATGCATGACTCTTCCTACATCAACAGATATGAAGGCTTTAGTCAATATTATTCAAAATGCCTGGATTGGAGTACAAGACAAATTTAGTTTTGCATTATATCAGACTACTGCTATAAATTCTCGCCATATCTTGGCCAGACAGTGAGAACACTACATGACGTATTCCAATGAGGTCCAATGTGTCTAAGTGCACAACACACATTCCAATCTTTTACAATCACTGGGCTTTACCTTGTCAAATCAAACACTTTTGGGGAGGCATGACCAGAAAACATATAACCTCTCACCATAACTGGCTACTACTTCACTGACAGCAAGTTGTTGTCAAACAATGGATCACGGCTGCTCGAGAGATGACGTCTTGGTCTAGCCATTAAAGTATTGCTTGAGGTACTGTACAATATGTCCACATCCTTTTAATACAATAAGGCTCACAAGCAGGCAGCATAACATTATGTAGCCTAGCAAGCTAGTGCTAGCACTAATGTTTGGACATAAACATGCCATTGTTCTAGGAACTCATGCTCTAGAGCTTTGGTAAACATCAACTCGTGCACATGAATAATAATCATAATAATTGTTAGAAGCACCCCAGCATGTTGACAAGCGCAATGTGCCAGTCCAAAACACAATCCTACTGGTCGATATCAAGGTGTGTTGTCGAAGAGTGGCTTTTGATATGTCACACTACACAAAAAATATCCCCCAAAAATCAAGCTAGACTTTTAATTTTGGTGTCGTAGAGGTCTCAGGGCCAAATTGTTGGATTATGTCACTAAATTTTGTCCTTCTCGACGAAATATGTTGGCCTCAATCTAGGAAATCGGCTACAATAACAAATCAGGACAATATTGGGAGAAAAATCTTCGAGTCTGATCTAGGCGTAACATTTTGGTGATGTTCAGTATAGATTATCTTTATGCAGATAAACAGCACAGGTTTAGTGGTATAATATGCAGTGGTAATGTGTTAATGTTAGTAGCCTATAAAAATTTGAGTTATTTAAACGGAAAATATCTTCCCTTTTGTTCTACATGTATTTATAGGGTAAGTGGTGGTAAGCGTAAACGACTTTCTGCTTCAGATCTATGATGGAGAACTTAAAACCTCACAATCTAAAGATAGTTTAACATTACAATCTCTTAACACTGCTTAACATTATGGGGATATTTTTTTTCTTATAAAGACTCTAATATCATTATCAGATTTTTTAGTCCAAACATAAATTGATTCTTAATTCTTGGATCTCTTACTTCAACAAGTCTTTTTCTCCTCAAAATCTAATAATTTCTTGAAGGTGTGTCAGGAGTGTGGCCTTGCCACTGCCCTGGGCATGGCTTATCTCCTGCACCTTGTTCAGGCTAATTCTTCTTCTTCTTCTCTTCTTTCAGCTTGTCCCGATTAGGGGTCGCCACAGTCATCTTTTTTCCATCTGAGCCTATCTCGTGCATCCTCCTCTCTAACACCCATTGTCCTCATGTCCTCCCTCACAACATCCATCAACCTTTTCTTTGGTCTTCCTCTCACTCTTTTGTCGGGCTGGTCCATCCTCAGCAACCTTCCACCAATATACTCACACTCTCGCCACTGGACATGTCCACACCATCGAAGTCTGCTCTCACTAACTTTGTCTCCAAAACATCCAACTTTGGCTGACCCTCTAATGAGCTAATTTCTAATTCTATCCAAGCTGCTCACTCCGAGCGAGAACCTCAACATCTTCATTTCTGCCACCTCCAGTTCTGCTTCCTGTTGTTTCTTCAGTGCCACCTTCTGTAATCCGTACATCATTGCCGACCTCACCACAGTTTTAGAAACTTTCCCCTTCATCCTGGCCGAGACTCTTCTGTCACATAACACACTAGACACCTTCCGCCAACTGTTCCATCCCGCTTGGACCCGTTTCTTCACTTCCTTACCGCACTCTCCATTCTGTATTGTTGACCCCAAGTATTTGAAGTTGTCCACCCTTGCTATCTCTTCTCCCTGGAGCCTCACTCTTCCCCCTCCACCTTTCTCATTCACACACTTATATTCTGTTTTACTTCAGCTAATCTTTATTCCACTCATTTCCAGTGCATGTCTCCATCCTTCTAATTGTTTCTCCACCTGTTCCCTGCTTTCACTACAGATCACAATATCATCTGCAAACATTATGGTCCAACAGGATTCCAGTCTAACCTCATCTGTCAGCCTATCCATTACTACCGCAAACAGGAAGGGGCTCAGCGCGGATCCCTAATGTAGTCCCACCTCCACATTAAATTCTTTTGACACACCTACGGCACATCTTACCGCTGTTCTGCTGTCCTCATACATGTCCTGTACTATTGTAACATATTTTCCGCCGCACCAGACTTGCGCTTACAGTACCACAGTTCCTCTCTTGGTACTCTGTCATAGGCTTTCTCTCGGTCTACAAAGACGCAATGGAGCTCATCCTGACTTTCTCTGTACTTTTCAAGCATCCTCCAAATAATGCATCTGTGGTACTCTTTCTAGGCATGAAACCATACTGTTGCTTACAGATACTGACATCTGTCCTGAGTCTCGCCTCTACTACTCTTTCCCACAAATTCATTGGGTGGCTCATCATCTTTATTCCTCTATAGTTTCCAGAGTTCTGAATATTGCCTTGGGAATGGGAACTTGTATACTTTTCGTCCATTCTTCTGGGATCTTCTCTCCCGCTAGTATTCTATTGAATAAGTTAATCAAAAACTCCACAGTCACCTCTCCAAATTGCTTCCATATCTCCACTAGTATGTCATCAGGACCAACTGTCTTTCCATTTTTCATCCTGTTCAGTCCCTTTCTAATTTCCCCCTTACTAATCATTGCCACTTCCTGGTCATTCACGCTTGCCTCTTGTACTCTTCCTTCTCTCCCATTTTCTTCATTCATTAACTTCTCAACATACTCTTTCCATCTACTCAGCACACTACTGGTTTCAGTCAACGTATTTCCATCGTGATCCTTAATCACCTTTACTTGCTGCACATCCTTCCCATCGCAACTCAATGTACCCCTTTCGCCTCTCCTCAGTCCTTTCTTTGTCCCACTTCTTCTTCCCAAATCTCTTTCCTTGAACGACTGCCTGTATTTTGGGGTTCCACCACCAAGTTTCCCTCTCCCCTTCCCTCCCAGAAGACACCCTAAGTACTCTCCTGCCTGGCTCTCTGAAAACCTTAGCAGGAGTATTCCAGTCTTTTGGGAGCTCTTCCTGTCCATCTCGAGTCTATCTCACCTCTTTCTGAAAGACCACACAAGATTCTTTCTTTTTCAACTTCCACCACCTGACTTCCACACCTTAATCTTCCTACCCGCTACCAGAGTCATCCTACACACCGCCATCCTATGCTGTTGAGCTAAAATCTCCCCCACCACTACCTTACAGTCAGTAACCTCCTTCAAATTACATCGTCTGCATAAAATATAATCCACCTGCGGGCTTCTACCTCCGCTCTTGTAGGTCACTCTATGTCCCTGTCTCTTCTAGAAACAAGTGTTCACCACTGCCAATTCCATCCTTTTTGCGAAGTCCACCACCCTCTAACCCTCAAAGTTCTTTTGCTGGATGCCGTACTTACCCATCACTTTTTCATCGCCGCTTTTTCCTTCAACATGTTGATTGAAATCTGCACCAATCACAACTCTCTCTCTGACTGGGATACTCAGGACTGGTTCATCTACTTCCTTCCAGAATTTCTTTCAACTCAATGTCACATCCTACTTGTGGGGCATAGCCGCTAATCACATT